>NW_012148507.1:609559-615519 GCF_000956105.1 Propithecus coquereli
CCTGCCTATAGCACAGATGGGAGCTGCAGAGGAGAAACCCGCTCCTAAGGCAGGAGGAGCTGTGCAGGGCTCCTCCCTCCAGTCACCACGCAGCATCCTGGTGATGCTACCATGACACCATTAGGAGAGGAAGTTTGTGTGAGGTCCCCTAGTTAGAAAAAGGCAAAGCCACAACTGGATCCTAGCGCAACGACAAAGCTCCTGTCCCCACCTCACTGTGAGGCATCCCCAGGGGTCTGTCTCCATTTCTCTGGAACTCTCTCATTTAAATTTTAAAAATACCACTCAGTTTTAGGTGCATAGTAAGTCTTACCTTCTTAAACACACCAAGAAACACTGGGATTTTGCTGTTTTGTTATTTTAAGAATATGATACACATTTAAATTTTGTCTTAAGGGTAAAAGGCATAGGTCTGTTGGGGTAACAGACAAGTTGCTTATTTTCTGAACCAATGTTGTGCCAGAGCAGACATAACTTGTGTGTGTGAGATGCAGAATTGCCACTGCCTGTCAAAATTTGACCCAAGGCACAGGTTACTTATGAGCAAACAATGATGGAGCAAAAATATTGCTAAAATGCCCACGTATTTATGGCATAGTTCTCACCGTTATCATGCTAATAACACCCAGATGTAATATCCTGTTAAGTAGAAAGGTTCTGCCTACAAAACCTCATAGTTTCTATTGTTTTGGGAAAGTAGTGAAAATGTGGACACATCAGCAAGAAAAAAAGTCATATTGTTGTAACCTTTCAAAACTAAAAATTAACTTAAAATAAAGTACAGGTTAAGTATCCCTTATCTGAAAGGCGTGGGACTGGAAGGGTTTTGGATTTTTTCAGATTTTGGAGTATTTGCAATATACTTAATCTGAAATCCAAAATGTTCCAATAAGCATTTCCTTTGAGTGACATGTTGGCACTCAAAAAGTTTTGGATTTTGGAGTACTTTGTATTTCGAAATTTTGCATTTGGGATGCTCAATCTGTATATAAAAGAATAGCCTTTCTCATTTTAAACTATGTATAATAAAGAAGCTTGGTAGTCATAATCAGACTCTCTGGGCCATGGATGAAAGCCACTCTAAAGAGAACACACAGTCTGAGAAGCCCAAAGCCCAGGCTTGAATTCCGGCCTGCCCCTCACTAACTAACTGGGCTTGCTTGGCTGAAATGCTTCGCTACATGATCTCAATTTTCCCTAAAATAAACATAATCATATCTATCATGGCAATTAGAGCATAATATATTTTCAGGTTAACAGAGCCAGTTTTCTTCTTCATTTCCTTAAGATAGCCCTTGTCCCTGAATACAGTTGGGTACCTCACAATGTCTGTGCCTTGAATCTGGGTCTTCAGAAAGATTGCTAGAAGATGCTATTAATCACAGTAGTCATCCTCACCACTGAAAACCTCCTCGGAAGACAGGTTCTACAGCTTATATCAGCCAATCTTTAACTTACCACACAGTGTACATAACTGGTGAGCCACTAACAAGGAGGAATAGAAAGCAAAGAAATGGCTTGGACTATAGATGCCTACCTCCCATTATGAGCCCAAACCTCCGAGTATCACTTGGACAATTTTTCTCAGTTTAGAGTACCATTAGCTGATTCTAGAATGAAACCATAGGTTTGGTTCTCATCAGTAGCTTGTTTTGGATAGTCCTTGACCAAAATGCAGAACCCACCAGCCCACTCCAGACTACTGTAGTAACAGCTGACATAAAACAGAATCTGCCTAAACGTGGAATCAGACTGGAGACATTGTGATATAAAGGTGAATGAATGAACAATCTCCTTTCCTGGTGTTTCAGAATAGAGCTTCTTCAGTCAAGACTTCAGACAGTGCCTTTCCCATCAAGGCAAGCTGTTTCATTATCTTTGCATCTCTTAACAGCATCTAACAAAGAACACGCTACTGAGAAGTGTTGTGTGGGAGATTTGCACCTAATTCTGTGTACTTCAGAATCCAAACACTTAGCCACTAGACCAAGACAGACAAGGAGACCCAAACTCCACATTTATCTGTTACTTCAGTTAAAATGATATTACAGAGACAAAAAAAAGAATCAGGTATTTCTAATATTTTTAGAAACGTGATTTAAAAAATTAAACACTTGAGATGCAGTATGAGAATTACTAGTCCTACTAGTAATAATGATACTGGCAACTTATTGTAAGACAGATGATGTTGTAGCTGCTTTACAAGAATTAATTTCATGGATGAGAAAACTAAGGCGCAGAGAGGGAGTCTGAACAAGTTCTCACAAAACTGCTAAGTGGAAAGCCAGGATTCACTAGGGAACCTGCATTCTTAACCACTATGTTCTCACTCGAATTGGTAAAGTCAGTTTTGTGAATAGGTGATACATTTATACCTATTTAAAACAACATATCCAGTAAAGTTTTCCTCTACCTTTGTCCCCCCATCCCCATCAATCCAGCTTCCCACCACAAAACCATTCTCCTAGGAAATCAACTTTTTAAAAAATTTTGTATGTATTCATCCAGGGCTTTCTTGCTTTCTTTTATGCAAAGACAATGAGTTATGAATATATAGTCCTTTTTTATTTTTTAACTAAAAAGGTAGCATCCTACACACATTGGGCACTTTGCTTTCCTTACTTAACATATTTTTGTCTCATTTCTTATTTGTACATACCAGTATTTTTTTTCAGCAATTGCATAGTATCTCACTGTCTATATATACCTTAATTTTTTTCAACGAAAATCCTATTAAGTCATTTCACCCTTCAATTTTAATTTCTGACAAATTAATGTCTATGTAATACTGCTGGAATAACCTTCCTCCTCCTCTTCTTACAAAAAATATGATTTTCTATTCTCCCTGCCAACTCCTACCATTCTACCACCAGAGGGGGAGGGGGACAACCCCTAATAAACTCCTGCAGGAAAACAGTGCACAAAATATTTCTCAGCACACTAATACTTAGTGTTTCGCACAGTTCATAATAGCGGGGACAAAAGTTACACACTTTTGTAAGTCAGAATGTAGGCCAACTGTATTTTTAGGATTCTATTTCAGGGACTAGATGAGTGGTTACTTTTAGGAATTTACATCTGTTCTCTGCTGTGTTTTAAAAACCCTTTTAATCCACTTGGATTTTTTTTTTCCATTTTGGTGGCCAAAATCATTAAGAAAATGAAGAGTAAAATAAGTTAAGCTATACCAAGCAAACAAATGGCAGTACCCAGTAAAACTATTAAAATATAAAATCTGCAAACATTTATGGCAACAACATCTGATTGGGGAAAACAACATTGATGGGGAAATGGGAGTTTCTTATACGTTCATAACAGTTCTGCTCTTTCAACATCAAATTAGTATATAAGAAATCTTTGGTTACAAATTTCCTTATGGTGGCTTTGCTCTGGAAAACTTTTTAAATAAACGTTTATTTTTATTTTTGAAATAATAAACATTTTGCAGTAATTCCCAGGCCTCAAAAAGAGCATTAAATATGGAAACAGTTTTCAAAAAAGATTTATTCCTCTTAGGCAGCATACACTCCTAATACAATATAGCTAAGCAGCCTAGCACCAGGCTCACATGGCTCTCTTAGTTCAAGCTCACTCAAATTAAGGTCACCATTCTCATGGGCAGCAGACGCAAAATCAGACCCACACGCCCCAGTTCAATCTGCCAGAGAACCTAACGCCCAGTCACTAGCTCCATTTCTATTGGCAAATTGTCACAATTAAATATTTATTGGGAATAACCACTTAGTGACTGATAACTGTATGCGGCCCTGCACTAATTCATTACATATATTCCCTCTTCTCTGAGAATGCTATTTTTTGAGGAGAAAACTGAAACAGGGAGTAAAGATGTTAAGAGATGTTTAGGCTAACTTCTTTCTTGAGGGTATTTGTTTCTTTAACGGAAAGAATATGGAATCACATGGAGAGAGTTACACAAAGTAAAGACAAAGCTGCGTGTTCCAGGGGTGGGGAACTCACAGTCTCAGGGCCACTTATGGCCTTCTGGATCCCTGAGCGCAGCCTTTTGACCGAATCCAAATTTTACAGGACAAATCCCTTTAATAAAGAGATCTGTTCTGTGAAGTTTGGACTCTGTTGAGGGGCCGCACTTGGGATCTGGAGGGCCACATGTGGCCCTGAGGCTGCAGGTTCCCCACCCCATTCTGTCCCCCAGGTGTAGCATCATCCTTCAGCAGTACCAGGCTTCAAGTTTGCCAAACATCCATTATTTTTTCACTGAGATATAATTCACAAACTATAAAAATTGGCCTTTTAAAAGCATACGATGCAATAGTTCTTAGTATATTTATTTACAAGGTGTATAAACATTATCACTATATAATTCCAGAAAATTTGTATCACCCCAAAAGAAGCCATTAGAAGTCATTCCTTATCTCCTCCACCCAATTTTCAGCCCTTAGGAACCAATAATTTAATTTCTGTCTCTATGGATTTGACTACGCCAGACATTTCGTATAAATGGAATCGTACATTACGTAACCTTTTCTGTCTGGCTTCTTTTACTCAGCATGTTTTCAAGGTTCATCTATGTAACACTCAGCAGTACTTTATTCCTTTCTATGCCTGAATAATATTTCATTGTGTGGATATACCACATTTTGTTCATCCATTCAGCCACTGATGAAAATTCAAGTTGTTTCTACCTTTTGGCTATTATGAATAATGCTGCTGCAATAAACACTCATGTACAAGCTTTTGTGTGGATGTTTTCAATTCTTTTGAGAATATATAGGTAGAAGGGGAATTGCTAGGTCATATGGTACTATGTTCAGTTTTTTGAGGGGGGACCTGCACAAACTGTTTTATAAATGGTTGCACCATTTTACACTCCCACCAACATATGAGGGTTTCAATTTCTCCACATTCTCCACAACACCTGTTATCATTCATCTTTTTATTATAATCATCCTGTAATGTCAAGTGGTATCTCATTGTGGTTGTGACTTGCATTTCCCTGATGACTAATGATGTCAAGCATCTTTTCATATGCTTATTGGCCATTTGTGTATCTTCTTTAGAGAAATGTCTATTCAAATCCTTTGCCCATTTTTAATTGAGTTGTCTTTTTACTACTGAGTTGTAAAAATATTAAATGTATTCCAGTTACTAGGCCTTTATCAGATATATAATTTGCAAAAATTTTTTCCTATTCTGTGGGCTGTCTTTGCTTTCTTGACAGTGTCCCTCAGTACACACAAGTTTTTAATTTTGATAAAGTCCAATTTATCTATTTTTTCTTTTGTTACATGGACTTTTGGTGTCATAGCTAAGAAACCATTCCCTAATCCAATGTCATAAAGATTGACCTCTGTTTTCTTAAAGAGTTTTATATTTTTAGTTCTCATGTTTAGATCTCCGATCCATTTTGAGTCGATCTCTGTATGTGGTGTGAGGTAGGGGTATCACTTCATTCTTTTGCATGTGGATATTCAGTTGTCCCAACAGCATTTGTTGAAAAGACTATTATTTCCCCCATTGAATTGTTTTGACACCTTTGTCAAAATCGATTAGCCATAAATGTAAGAGAGTATTTCTGGATTCCTGATTCTATGCCATTGATCTATATGTCTAGCCTTATGCTAGTACCACACAATCCTATTTACTGAAGCTTTGTAAAGTTCTGAAATCAGGAAGTGTGAGTCCTCCTACCTTACTCTTAAGATTGTTTTGGCTATTCTATTTCCACATGGATTTTTGGATTTTTTTGTCAACTCTTGCAAAAAAGTCAGCTAGGATTATGATGGGGATTAAATTGAGTTTGTAGATCAATATCAGCAGTATAGCTACCTAATAATATTAAGTCTTCCAACCCATGAACACACAATAAAGGTCTCTCATTATTTAGGTCTTCTTTAATGTGACTCAATGATGTTTTTTAGTCTGCAGTGTATATGTCTTATACTTCTGCTGTTAAATTTATCCTAAGTATGTTATTCTTT
>NW_012148507.1:616004-656438 GCF_000956105.1 Propithecus coquereli
TTAATGAATTAACTGTTAGCTATTTCTAGGAGCACTAAGAAAAAGTTCCCGAGCCCCTAAGGGCCCTAGAACCAACTGTCCTACAGTGAAGGCAGGATAAAGAAGTGGAAAAGCACAGGATTGGGACCATATTTCAGTTCCAGCTCTATCATCAACTCCCTAAAACTCTTCAAATTAACTGACATTGGGCAAATCAAACACATGATGAGAAAGATGCTTGCAGGTGCCCCCAGTTTCAAGGCACTGTGAGTCTGCTCGTCCTAGATAAAGGCTTTGGCCTTCCTCTCTCTGGGCACTCCTGCCCACCCTAAGGAGGCTCAAGTCCTTGAGAAATCCACAGGTTTCCTAGTTAATGCCAAGTATTGCACTAGGTGCCAAGAGGAAAAACGGAAGCCCTGTCTTCACTGATGCCCAAAAGGCCGATGCTAATGTGGCTTACTCACATGACCACCAAAGCAAGGTTCCCTTATGCAAAAACTGCACTTCAGACTCCACAAAGATGACAGTAAATATCAACCATTCGAATGGCCACTTCATGCCCTTTCAAATTTTTTGGAATATCAAATAGGCATGCTTTCTTAACAAAACCTTATTATCTCTGAGTTATATTGGTTACTAAATATTTGGTTAACTATTAATAAATGTATTAAATGTTCTAAAGAAACCATTTGGGAATCCTTTGAGAAACTGAAGATTGCTTTCCATGAGGAAATTTCATAAGTTTTAAATCATGATTTGCTTAAAATGTAGTATACTTATGCATATGTGAGATTTCCTCAACAATTCACTATTTCAACTGTTTCAAGCGCCTTTTCAGCATGGTCTAGAACACCAGGGATATTCAATTTTCTCCAAGGAAGAGTTTACTCTTTGATTGTTTCTTTCTACTAAGTGAGAACAGGCTGTTACTTGAGTATGCATAAATCTTAAATTCAATGGGAAGAAATCATAGTTTGTTGCTATGGTAACAAAAATTATTAACAACCAGGAACAGGAAACTCTCTATTTCTCATTTAATTTCACAAACAGACCTAATAATAGTCAGTCAATTTCAAGCTCAAAGTAGCATTTTATTTGTGTACAATCGGTATACATAATGCTATAATAGTAACATAGGCTGATTAAGTCTAAAAACAAAAAACACACTACCCTTATTATTGATAGAAAGTGCAGATACACAAGAAGTCCTGAATATTGACAAAAACAGGTACAGACAACAACAGAAGATATGGGATAATATTGTAACTTATTCTAAAAGAATTATTAAATAACAATTTCCATTGAAACAGTGCAGTCGAGGGTGAGAGAGGCACTCTGGTTTAATAAGAACATATATTCTCTCAAAGCATTAAACCCTTTTTAAAAAGACCTAAAACAGGGGGAGGAAGGAGGGCAGAAATCAGGGCCTAGAAGGGACAGCCCCCTGGGCAGCGGTGCACTGAGATGAATGACAGGGAGGGTACCAAGGGATTTAGTTCCAGAGACCCTGAGGAGGAGGAGGGCAGCATCCATTTGGGTGTTTAAATGACTACTGTATTTAAGGATTTTTAAATTATAAATATATGAAACTGGATACAGCAAAAGTGAAGTGCATGTTATCCACAGTACAATACTACTGATTCCTCTACAACAGACACCATAAACGCAGGGTGTACTGGAGGCTTCTTGTCTCTTCCCTCCACAGAATTTAAGGGCCCAATTCTTAGTCAGCAAGTCTACTGGCCTAAAGCTAAAACATCAGTGTACTCCTCAGAAAAACAGCAACTTACTGGCTGAAATCAGGGTCAACCAGTTGTCTTCTGCCTGCACAGGAGGGGACAGAGGGGGCAAAGATGTCTGTTGAAAACTCTCACGGACCACTGGAAAGAGAACTTTTGCAGAACAGACATGTCGGACTGCACTCAACCGCTTACTTGGTTCTCAAAGAGCAAGTTTCTGTTTTGTCTTGGAACACGGGAAGGACAGGTAAACACAAGGGAACATCATTTACAATGTTAGATCAGCTAAGTGAGGCTCTCATTTTAAGTTGTTAGGCATGAGCCACTCCATCAGTCTGATTTAACCCACTGTATGTCCTGAAGAAGTGAAAAAGGTTTGCTAAGATAATTCAATGAATTCATCTGTGGGAACGTACAACCAAACATTTACTCACCAGCATACACTTTCTTCAAAGGATTCTACTTCTTGCCATGGCTAGGCCCTCTCTGACCTCTAAGCCAGCGAAGTGGAAATGTGCCCACGTCATTTCACCCCTCTCCTAATTCCACTCCTGCTCTCCAAACACACCATTCTCACCCCATGGTCTCAGGCCCACAGCCCACAAACACTGCCAGACATAGCTGTTCTTTAGAGGCACAAACTTTAAGTTTTCAGTAGAGTTGTTTGTTGGCTCTCCCTCCCTAGCATGATTTAAATTACTGAGTGTAGTTTCTAACAGTACTTACTAGCCACCTATATGACACATGCTACTTCGCTTAAATTAACTACTTTGTAATCTATCAGTGTAAAAAGCTTCTAAACAAATTAGGTTTTTTACTAGTAACAAATAACAGCACCCTTTTTAGCCATTAAAATTTAGAGGCAATTAGATGCAAAAACATGGAAAGCTGGCTATGATCTTTCTTAAATAGTGAAGAATGAGTAAATGACTTTCAGAGTAGAAAACTGAGCTATAAAAGGGAAGGAGGGTAGAGCCGATGAGATAAACACCCTTTACCCTGGTACATATACAAACTTCACATAAAAACTTACTTGCCAATATTTTCAGGCAGAGACTGCAGTGAGATGTCATTTACAGAAAGACATGTTAAATTCTGTAACTCAGGAAAGCTTTCTGGTAACCTAAAACGAAAAATGTTAAAAATTTAAAAAGAAAAGTGCTTATATAGTGTATACTAAACATAAATAAAATGATTTCTTCTATATGGTAATTAAAATAATGTCCTACAAACGACATTATATATGGCATGTTTGCTTTGTCTTCCTAGATATAAGACACATATAAGAAAAAAAACAAAGACTCGTCCACCTAATAAAAGTACCGGGGCAAATACTTGTTGATACGTTGACCCAGAAATAAAGAAGAAAGGCAAGCAAGCTCTAAGAACAAAGAGCAAAAAATGTTGTGATACTACTGAATGCGCTTTGAAAGAAAATGATAAATTACTGCTGCAGCTACAAGTGCCTAAGAGTGAAAATACTTTATTGATTAGCAGAAAATAAAGAGAAAATTTTGTCAGACTATGAGATTATAATAAAACACATGACAGCAGCTCAATAATTTTTATTCCTCTAGTTTATAATACCCAGAGCAAAGCTACAGATTACTTAGACTTGATCAGCTGACAGACAATTGCTACTTTCTTAACTTCTTTCTTTTAATTCTATTTAAGATGCCAATCACTTGAAATAACTATATGTTTCAATGTGTTCTACACAAAAAAGGACATTTTTATATGTCCCTTAAACTCTGCAGAATACCAAGGCTTCAAAATAAAATCATTATTTAAAATTTTCAAAGAAAGATTAGTTTCAATACTTCTATGGTTACCAGTATTTAGGGAGGGAAAAAACCTAACCAAAGGTAAAAGGATCTCATTGCATCTAAAATGCTGAAGGTCCTTACACATACATCTCCTAATATAGACAACAGAACATAAAACTGTCACTTTTTTCAGTGGGGGAGAAACTTCTAGCTTTAGTGATAGTCTCTAGATTAGAGCTTTCATTTTTCTCTTTCTGGGTTCCTTTTTAAAAAAATCCTATGTTATAATTTGACATTTAATATAGGTTAATTTTAAACTTCAAAATAAAATCCAGTCCCACAAGATCAAGGTATTAACTGGAATGTTTATAACCACTGAAATACGTTCTTAGGAACTAACGGTGGTAAGAGTTTTACTTATGATTCAAAAGATGCAACTTATCCACTCTGCCTGAGTTTTTACCAGAAAGTATATATATATCATTTTGTAATTTTAAAACTTGCTAAAATGTTCTTAAACATAAGGAAAATGTATTTTTAAATAGCTGATTTTCTTTTTTAAGGTCTGTTAACATTAAGAGCCAAACTAATATAGCTGTGATGAGGAAGCAGAGACTTGAGGTCAAGAGAAAGGAACTGTAGTCCAAGTTTCCCCTGAAAGGTAATTTAACCTATTTGAGCCTCAGTTTCTTCAACCATTAAATAAATATGCCAAGGTAAATAACTTTTAAATCCTTTCAACTCATAGATATCGTCTTAATTCTTAAAAAACAGCACTCCTGCCAAATAAAAATGGCTCTAAGAAACCTGCCAAATATGAGGCCAGGATAAAAAATGAGTAAAACCTCATACAATCGAGGTGTGTTCTAGTTGAGTTGAGAGTGTTGAGATAATGGTAAAGTCAAATGTCAGCAGACATTTGAAAAGGAAAATTAAGAAACAGAAAAGGGGATTAAGCCAACTGAGTGGTTTAAAAAACTCAATAGCAGCATAAGGAGTATTTCCCAATTTACCTAATCCTAGAAACTGCCTTAAGCTTAGTTCGGTTCAACAAACATTTATTGAACACTTACTTCATTACAGGAATTATAGTAGGGTTGGAGATATGATAATAAATAATATAGGAATACAAGTGAATTTCTCAGTCCAGTTTAAGAGTCTTGATCAAAGGGATGATTTAAGTGTAAGTTTCAAGTGTTATGAAACATCTACACAGAGAGTGTTACAGAAGCCCAGAAGAGGGGCCCGGGGAGAGAAACCGGGAAAAGCATTTTGAAAATGTGTAATGCTCAAGCTGCATCTTAAAGGAGGGTGCAAGGGTTGGTATAGCCAAGGAGAGCGAGGTGTGAAATGAACTACTACAAGCACTATATACAGCAGAGAATGATGTCTGACACAGGCAATGAGAGTGGAGAGACAGACCAAGGTCAGATGCAGGGGTAGGGGAGGCTCGCATACAAGAAGCTCTAATTTCATCTCAGAGGGACACGGAGCTACAGAAAAGTTTTAGGAAGAGGACAATTGCACAGAAGATGGTGAGGAAAGAGTGTAAGACTTGAGAAAGCTACTAGGTTACAGCTTACCAGATTACTATTTTTCAGTAATAAGTAACTTAATCACTGAAATTCAGAGAAGGAAAAAAAATATTTTTAAAAACATATTTACTTCCTAAAAATAAGAAGGTACGAGAAAAATGAAACTAGGGCATTCTCCAGCACTCCATACCCAAGAAGTCCCAAGCAATTCCGAAATGGTGAAATAAATTGCAAATTTTAATCTCAATTTTCCTACATTAAAAAAAAAGAAAGAAAGAAAACAAAGGGAAGAGTGCCTTTCTTCTGAGGTTGCTTATAGCATCTTGAGAAATCTTAGAAATGGACCCACCTGGCCCAGAGTGATCTCTAGAACAGACTCCCAAGGCCTGTTTCTGCATGGCCAGGTAGGCACCAATTCAATTATCCTGACAACACGGATGCGTGGAAGCCAGTGGTCAGTTGACTCATGACTAAGTCAGGAGCTACAGGGAAAAGCTCACAG
This sequence comes from Propithecus coquereli, assembly GCF_000956105.1. NCBI lineage: Eukaryota > Metazoa > Chordata > Mammalia > Primates > Indriidae > Propithecus > Propithecus coquereli. Next base: position 621,526 of record NW_012148507.1, read on the forward strand.
CAACACCACTCAGCCATGCCTCGGCAACGTGCTGTGTCATACCAGCAAGGGCAAAGCTAGAATAAGCAGTAAAACAGTGACAGGCGGCTTTATCTGGAGGGATGTACCCAAAGAAATCCCCACAGCTATCACTAAAGTAAGGAAATAATGATGTTGATAGGTCTTCTTTTTTTTTAAAGGAGAGTCAGTTAGAGGCAAGTTGAGATAGTAAATATGCTTCACATCTGGAGTGGAACAAAACAACTCTAATAGGACTTCTCCTTGAATGACTCTAGGGTAAGCTCTCTGAGAGTTTAGAACTCAGTCTTATCCCACAGGACAGATCAATTGGGATTTATAAACTACTACAGTTCTTCATAACGCACTCCTCTTGTTTTGTACACTCCACTGTGCCTCCCTCATCCCAGCAACATTCATTTAATGTTTCTATCAATAGCAGTGTCCCTTTTTTGTGTGGGGCTATTTATAAATAAAAATCTGCAAAAATCAACCATCCTTGATAAAAACAGTGATCCATGTAGGTACCTCCAAGATGGGTAACCTATGTTCTTTGCTTGGCTATCAAAAAATATGTCCTCAGTACTACAGACAGAGAAGTAAGCAGAAAGATTACCTAGTCAGTGGGTTTCCGCTGAAGTCAGCTATCTGTAGTGCTTTACAAAATGAGATGCTTTCTGGAATTTCAGGAATATCTGTAGGAGTAAAGAAAATGTCTGTCATTTACCACCATTATTAACAGTTTTCATCATCCTCAAGATGGATCACAGTCAGAAGACAATATCTGAAAATTACTAATTTCATTCAAATATGGCATGGATTTATAAAGCATTTTTCTACACTTATTTATATTTGCTTCTTAATAGAAGATATACTCTTAACAGAAGCACATTAAAGAAAAATATTAAAAACCACCACCACTAACCATCCAGTCCCACCATTCTATCAAGTGTCACCTATGGCATTCTGTTATAATTCCCATGGGACTTTTCATGTTTTCATATAGTTGTATCAGTACCAGATATTCTACAGTAGTACATTTTTAAATTATAGATTTTTCTTCTGCTTTCAAACTTAAGAATTTGGAAAATACGGAAAAGTACAAAGAAGAAAATTAAAATCACCAACATTCCCATCACCCAGAGATAATCTTTCATTCTGACATATTTTTTTAGTTGTCATTCATACACACATGTGCTCACAAACACACACGAGTGTGTGTATAAATAGATATTTCACAATACTAGGTCCATGATGATTTTTTTTCACTTTACATTACTTTACAAACTTTTTTCCTCTAACATTTTTCCAAGTAGTTTGCCATTCTTAATGGCAGAAAAGCACACTGCATATATCTTTCTACCTCATTAAATCAATACCCCGTTGTTGGACATTTAGGTTTCAAAGTTCCTAATGTTATAATTACATTTATGCCCATTTCTGATTATTTCCTTAGGCAAAGTTTAAAGAATTGGAATTACTGTGTCAAAAGCATTACCATCTCTGCAGTACTTTAAAAATACTGTTAAATTGCTTTAGAGGGGGAAGGTTATTCCTGTGTATACTTTTATCCACCTATACAAGGTACCCGATTTAAGATTTCTCCTCTTTTCTTTCTTTTACATTTTAAAAAATGCCAATTTTACTGGCAAAGTAGTCCGGCAACATTTTATTTTATTCCTTTTATTACTAATGAGGCTGAACATTTCCCCCATGTTTACTGGCCACTAAAATATTGTAATTTTAAAATGACCAAACTTGTTATTTTAAATTCCTCTTTCTCTTGGTACAAAAACTGAGATTATAGCATTTAGGCCTTTAAAAGGTTAGTTCATAGTTCATTTAATTTCAAGAATACATTTATTTTGGACAATTTAACACTGAGAAAGGCTAAAATAGAAAACGTTCTCCTGGTCCCATGCTGTTTCTTCAACTGACACAAGCTGAGCCAAAATATACTTAATATTTCTAAATTAGAGCTGGTGAGGAGAAGGGAGAAACAAAGGAAAAAACGAAGGCCCTGCTACAACAACCTCAAAGGAATCAGATGCTACATGAAAGCTTTCAGTTAAAATTTAAAAGCCTAAAACATTTGAATCTGTGGTAATATTTTCCTCACACTATTCTCTGCCTTGCACGGTCATATAAACAGTGAAAAACAAATGTTATGATCCTAGTTTCATAAAGATAAACACACACACACACACACACACACACACACACACATATATAGCTTGTCTACAGTTAAGTTTGGAATCAATTTTTAAAACTCACGAACAATTTGTGGAGCCCTGAAGTACAAATACAGTGGTAGCCTATTTTATATTAATATATATCATCTTATTTAATACATTCAAAAATAAATTATGTTAACTTTATTGTACAAAACAGACACTAAGGCTCAAAGAGATGAGTGCTTTGTCTGTCACTACAGGCCTATTTCACTGAGTGCTGGCCCTGCCAGCTGGAGTCCTGGCAACGCCATGCTTCAAGAATGAACGAACATACATAAATCCCTTACAGGATTAGCACCACTGTTCAGGCAAGCGAGGCAGCAACAGGCCACACCTTGATCTGAAAAGTGCTGGTCGTTCTGGACACTCCATGACAGTCCCTCTCCCTGCCACTACTTCAGGTCCTGGGAGGCAATCTATAAGGCTCAGAAAAGAGGTGTCTCACTACCTCAACACGATAAAAAACAAACCCACAGCTAATATACTGAACTGGGGAAAGTTGAAAGCTTTTCTTCTAAAATATGAAACAAGACAAGGATGCCCACTTTCACCACTTTTATTCGACATAGTACTAGAAGTCCTAGTCAGAGCAATTAGGCAAGAAAAAGAAATAAAGGGCACCCAAATTGAAAAGGAGGAAGTCAAACTGTCCCTGTTTGCAGACAACATAATTGTACATACAGAAAACTCTAAAGACTCTGCCAAAAACCTGCTAGAATAAATGAATTCATTAAAGCTGCAGGATACTAAAAGCAATGTACAAAAAAATCAGTAGTGTTTCTATACACCAATAGTGAACTATCTGAAAAAGAAATTGAGAAATCAATCCCATTTACAATCGACTACAAAAAAAAAAATACCTATGAATAAACTTAACCAAGGTAGTGAAAGATATCTACAATGAAAACTATAAAACATTCATGAAAATTAATGAAGAGGACACAAATGAGAGATATTTTGTGTTCATTGATTAGAAGAATTAACATTGTTAAGAGGTCCACACTACCCAAAGAAATTTACAGATTCATTGCAATCCCCATTAAAATACCAATGACATTCTTCATAGAAATAGAAAAAAGAATCCTACAATTCACATGGAATCACAAACAGCCAAAGCAATCATGACCAAAAAGAACAAAGCTGGAGGTATCACAGTACCTGACTTTAAAATATACTACAAAGCAATAGTAACCAAAACAGTATGGTCCTAGCATAAGAACAGACACATGGAGAACGGAATAGAATAGAGAACTCAGAAATAAATCCATGTATCTATACCCAACTGATTTTTGACAGAGACTCCAAGAACACACACTGGGGAAAGGACACCCTCTTCAGTAAATGGTGCTGGGTATCCACATGCAGAAGAATGAAACTAGACCCCTGTATCTCACTGCTTACAAAAACCAACTAAAAATGATCAAAGACCTAAATGTAAGACCCACAACTATGAAACTACTGAAAGAAAACAGGAGAAATACGTCATGACATCAGGCTGGGCAAAGATTTTTTGGATAAGACCTCAAAAGCACAGGCAACAAAAGCAAAAATAAACAGATGAGATTTGTCAAACTAAAAAGCTTCTGCACAACAAAGGAAGCAATCAACAGACCAAAGAGAAAACCTACAGAATGAGAGAAATATCTGCAAACTATGCATCTGGGGGTTAAATATCCAGAATATATCAGTGTAAAGAACTCAACTCGTTGACCGAAAAAATCCAATTTAAAGATAGTCAAAAGATTTGAATAAACATTTCTCGAAAAAACACATACAAATTGGCCAACAGGTATATGAAAAATCACCAATCAGAAAAACGCAAATCAAAACCACAATGAAATGTCATCTTATCTCAGTTAGAATGGCTATTATCGAAAAGATAAAAAATAACAAATACTGACAAGGATGCAAAGAAAAGGGAACACTTATACACTACTGGTAGGAATGTAAAGTAGTACAGCCATTATGGAAAACAGTATGAAGATTCCTCAAAAATTAAAAATAGAACTACTGTATGATCCAGCAATCCCACTATTGAGTATATATGCAAATGAAATAAAATCAGTATGTCAAAGAGGTATGTGCACTCCCATGTTTACTGTAGCACAATTCACAATAGCCAAGATATGGAATCAACCTAAGTAACTATTAACGGATGAATGGATAAAGAAAACGTGGTATATATACACAATGGAACACTATTCAGCCATAAAAAAGAATGAAATCCTGTCATTTGCGATCACATGGATGAGCCTGGAGGACATTATTAATAAATGAAATAAGCCAGGCCCAGAAAGATAAATACCACACGATCTCACTCATATGTGGTATGATTAAGATCTAAGAAAGTTGATCTCACCGAAGTAGAGAGCAGAATAGTGGTTACCAAAAGCTGAGGAGGGTAGGAAGGAGAGGGCTAACAGATACAAAGTTATAGTTAGATAGAAGGACTAAATTCTATGCACAGTATGCATATTAACTCCAGTTAACAATAATATATTGTGAATGTTCTCACCAAAAAGAAATGAAAAATGCTAGCGCTGATAGATATATTACCCTGATTTGATCATTACACATTGTACATGTATCAAACCACCACACTGTACCTCATAAATATGTACATTATATGTCAATTAAAAATAAAATAAAACTTGAAAAAAGAAGATGCCTCCTCAAAAATTATAGCACGGAGAAAACAAAAAATTAAAATTAAAAAAGAAATGTCTCAGAAGTGCAAGGAAGAAGACCAAGCTGCACATTAAAATACAAATTCTATTATGGCTTGCTAGTCTACCAAAGGGAAAAAAATCAAAGCAGCAAGGGATAAAGAAAGGTCTATCAGCTAGACGTGTTCGATATCACTTGGAGCATGAGAAACATAATCGAGGCCTGAGAAACAGTGGCTGTAAGAAACTCTGGTTAGGGCTGGTCTGGAATTCAGGGATCAGAGGATAGCAACTGCCAGAGAACCCAGCTGGACTAAGTCCAGACAGAGCTGACCCAGAGGTTTGGTTTATAGGAAGGCAGTCCCTTTGCATACATAAAATAGCAGACAGCAAACAGAACATAGGTGTCCTGACTCCCAACACCATTTCTTTCTACCACATGCATGTTCCTGACTTGATCTTTTGAATACATTTGCCTGTAAAAATAAAGGCATTAGACAAGAAACGGAATAGTGAGATTTAAAGAGTCCTGATTCCTGATTTGCTTTAATCAAGTTATTTACCCTGAAATACTCAGCTAACATGTCACATCCTCGGGGACGCTTTCCTTGAACCCCAAGATTTGGTTGGGTTCTCCTGCTCCCAAGTTCCTTGGGCTTCACCTTTGTAAAATCTGTTACAGTTTTAATTAAATAATTGTTTGGTGATGGTCAATCTCCCTTACTAAACTCCAGGCTCACTGGAAAGAGAGACCACGCTGGCCTTGTCAGTTGCTGATTCTCTAGAGCCAACATAGTATTAGGCATGACATAAGCAGTTCATAGGTACTGAACAAATAGATGAGAAACTAACATTACGAAGCCTCTATGAGGATGACTGGTCTTTCATTTGGTACATATTATCTCTATTTTACAGGTAAAAAAAAAAAAAAACCACTTGATCCTTCCTAGATTTCTTATAAGAGATACTATTAAGCTTGCAGGTTATTTCCAGCTGAAATCACCTTTAACTGATTCCCAAATATTCTGCTAGGGACAAATGTGAGGTTTAATATTAAATGTATGAAAAAAAAATCACCTTCTCAATGAGGCTTAGCGTGACCTCCTACTTCATTAAAAAATTGTAATTTGAATCTTTCCCCACTCTCAGATACTCACATTGAATTGTCAAATCCTTTTGTTATTCTCTAATTATTTTTCCTAGCCATTCTATTTTTTCTGTCTATTCCTATTGTTATCAACTTAGTTCAGGCCCCAGTCATCTAGATGAGATGACGACAATATCCTCTTAAATGGTCTCTCTTGCATTCGACTTGTCCTCCATCAAATTCAAACAGCCATAAGAGCAATATCTGCACCAGTTTTCTGCAATTACTAGGTTTGTACCCTTGGGCAAACTGCTTAACACATCTGTCCTCGATTTTCTTATCTGTAAAATAGATCATCGACATGTAGTTTCAAATATTGCCAGTGTATCATAATGTAAGTGCTGCAGAAGTTGAGAAGGGAGAAAACCAGACAAAGAAGGACGCTGTTATGCTTTGAACCAAATGAAATAAGAGCAGAGGAGAAGCACAGGCATGAATGTGACATTTGATGCAAAGTGAGGCGAGCGTGAGCCCTAGGACACAGCAGCACAGTTTGCCTGAACTTCAGGATATCAAAATGGGAATCTACAGAGAGAAGGCTGGAAAGGTCTCTTGACAGCAGATTACCATATGCCAGGTTGCGCTGTTCACAATCAATTTGCTAGATAAGGAGTTCCCTCTTCTAGAAAAAAGGGATAATTATAGATCTCTAACTTAGGGTCTTTATTAAAAGGATAAAGGGGGTAAAACAAATGGCACACTTAAATACTGGTTGGGGGAACAACAGAGAGAGGACCACTGCTTTACATTCAAGGCCAAATAATTTGAAGAGCAGTGTCAATAATAGAAATAAGATTTAGAGGGTTTTTGCTATTAACTATTTGAGAAACAATGCTTAAACACTTAATAAGCATCTATTTACATACAAGTATTAGAAATACTATTACTTAGTAGTATTAATATACTTAGTATATAACGATACTTAGTATACTAATAATACTTAGTATTATTGAGATTTTCATCTACTCATTAAGGAATGTAACCCAAAACTTCTACTTGACACTCAGTACAAGGTTCTATATAAGGTAAAACAAACAAGTTTTAATTGTACTTTTTATTGATTCAAATAGCCTTGTCCCACATAGGCCCAAACATAAAAGCATAAAATTTAATATTACAAAATGTCTAAGAATGACTGTAAAATTAATCTTTTCCCTACAACTTTCTTAAGCTACTCTTTACTTCTGACCCACTCTAAACTATCATTTCATTATTCTGAATTAGAATTGCTTTGGATCAGTGAGATTTTTAGTTGTACTTTAAAGACAGAAACACGAAATCTGCAGTTTACCAATATAACCATTACTACAGCCTGTACACAGGAAATTCATAATCAGCCCTGAGCTCTGTCAGTGAAAAGGGCTCCTTCGATACTACAGGGCAGACCACAATCCTGGCACCATTTGCCAGAGGGCTTCTGAGACAGAATACAACTTTCACAACAGATATACCATCATTTAAAAAGTGATTTAAAAGGACATTCCCTAACATTCTTTTCTCAGCAGCCATTTTTACAACAGCTGAGATGCCACCCCACTCTACCCCAAAAGTAATACATAAGCTTAGTCTACAGGATTCTGTAAGAAATCAAGGCTTTCTTCCCACAGCCCCAGAATCCTCAAGGTGGACCACACGACCTTTCCTGAAAAGCTGTCACCATTTTAGGGCCCCTCTTGTGATGCAGAAAGATCGTACCAAGTGACCTGTCAAGTTCCTTCTAAGTATATGTGAGTTTAGAAACTCCCGGGCATTTCCTTTCATGGAGGACTATGGGCAGACAGCCTGTTTGGTCTATGATAGCACAACAAATTCTTTTTGAATAAATCAGTTACTCACTGGCAGTTCTTGTTGTTCTATATAAACAGCCTCTCTTCTCCCCCTGGCTTCAAGACCTCTCTGATGTCAGTAAGTTATAATGCTAGGTTCTTTCCACTGAGAATACCACAAAATGCAAAGCAAAAGAAAACTTAAGTCTTATACATTTTTGTGGCTATTCTCTAAGATTATCTAATTCATGTTGATGGCACTTGGCAATACAAAGTTTAAAACGACTAAAACTGCTTAAAGAAAGCATATTATTACCTCCATCGATTAATTTATCTTTTTGTAAAATCACAAAGAACAACATTTTAAACCTTAGGACCTATCACAGGGCAAGTTCGAAAATAGGGCGAGAGCTATGTAAGTAACCATCTACATTTATTGCATCAGCATTAGGGGCCCCACAGTAAGATGGATGTGTTCGCTTAATCAGTACAAGGTGCTAACAAGATTGGTCTCAGCGTAGACCGGGTTCCAGCCTCACTGCACTCAGAGGACCCTTTATCATTGCTACCCTAAAACAGCAGCAGCAGAACCGTACTGAGTGCTTACTAACCATCAGGCACAGCTCTGAACACTTGGCACAATGAACTCATTTAAATCTTCACAACAACTCTAAGGAAGGGACTGTTATCTCCCTTCTCTGAAGGAGGAAACTGAGGCAACAGAAGGGTAAGAGCCTCGTCTGTTTTATGCAGCTAGTAAGGGGGAAGGCCAGAACTTGTCCCTAGGCCATCTCACCCCAGAACCCAGGACCTCAGTCACAAAGCCATCTTGTCTCTAAAAGGGAGTGAGGGTCAGGGGGCAAGCATCACTTGTGGAAGTCAAGGATAAAACACTGTCTCTGAATCTTCAGCAGCTCAACCTAAGGGAACCAGGGAGGAAGTGCACTATCTGGTCTGACTTAGGGCAGATTTAAATTTTTTCTCTACCTAATTCTTCTGATTAAACTAGCTAAACTAAGATTCATTTTCGAGACACATGAAAATATCAAAGTAACAAAGGGGAAACTTTAAAATGAAAATTCTAACTCTATTTAATTCTTTGGTATGGTTAATCTATCAACTTTTGATTACAGCATAGTATTAAAATTTAATATTTGATTAAGTACATAATATTTCATATTTAATATAGCACTAATGACAAAAATGCAATATAGTGTCTTAAAATTTTAATTAAATCTTCCATGTATCCCCCAAATAGCATAAGCCTCCCATAGTGCCCAATACTTCTTGTTTTAAGCATTGAACTCAGCAGTGATTATCTATAAAAATTTACTCAGTAACTTTCCCACTGGATGTACTCTCTACTAGGTCAGGGACCAGACTACATTGTTCTCTGCTATGCCCCACCCTCACACAGTGTGGACCTCAGCAGCCACTCAACGATACGTACTGGGTAACCCCCTGGGTCTGGAAACAAGACAGATTCCACGGCCAGCACCCTCATTTAATAAAGGTAAACTTCGACCACTCTGGGCTTCTGTGTCCTTGTGAAAGGGACTTTGGAATCTCTGTCTCGTCTACCTCACAAGCCTCGTGAGAGGTAAAATGAGAATATACATAATAAGTTGGTAAAATACGCCAATGCAAAAGACTAAACAAGGAGAAAGGAAGGCAACTTCACCAAGGGACTCAGGTTGGTTTTAAGTGTGGGTCCCTTTTCATATCGACTGGTGAGGCCTGGAGCTTTTGCTGTCTTGCCCTTCTCTCACTATGGACACACATTCAAACCAGAGGGGAAAAAATATCAAGAACTCAGTCAATGTAGAAGAACTGAATCTTTAAATAACTACTTTGTCATCAGTATCCAATCTTTAATGAAGAAACCTGAAACTGCTTAAGCAATCAACAATTAGAAGACAGTATTTCATTGCCATATCACTGATGTCAAACCAAATCAGAGACCAAAAAAATTACATGGCATAAACAAATGGTACCATCACAAATAAAACTATCCCACGAACTGCCCTGCAAAGAGGTCCCAGGGCAGAGGCAACCCTAACAGGAAGGAACCAGCAACTCATAAGTCATCACATGGATGTCAGAGACTGCTAATATTCCATATCAACATTCTTTACATCACCTCGAGACTTGTTCAAGATAAACAATTTCCCTATTCGAGTTTAATTACATTTGTATTTTTAGTCTATAAAGAGAAAATGTATAAGATCTACTTTCCTTCTCATGGAAACTATTAACATTTGTATTGAGAATCTTCTATAGTTAATTAACAATATCAAAATGCTATGAATGATGCAAGAGCAAAATACAAGATTACATAAAATTCGATTTTCCCACCCAATACTGTTCCCTACTATGAGAGGAGAGGAAGTAACATGGTAGATTAATATTCTTGCTCACACTGAATTCTCAAAATGCTAGAGCAACTTCTAAGAAAACGTGCACTATGGCTCATTCTGGCAATGCCAAGCTGACACCCATGCCCCAACTGGCCACCGTGGTATGAAGGGTGCAAACCCAATTACCTCCTTTCAGACACACAGACACTTCATATTTTTTAGTGCAACATTTTTTACTTTAAGTAAAAATTTGAAGTTACTACCCGACTACCAATTGCTCAAAGAAGCCTCTGTTGGAATTAGTCACCTGATAGCTGTTGTCACTGCCACCTTAGACACAAGTGGTAAGTCCTAGGCACTAGGAAATGAGCAAGGGACAGACTCAGATCACGAGAAGTGAAAAGAGGAAGTGTAGTACTTTCTTCCAAGCCCACTTGACTGTATGACTACAAATACAAATAGCTGCCATATTTGAGAACCTGTTATGTGGGAGGTATCGTGACTGGCATTTTGCATGCGTCACCTCTAATCCTTGCAACAAATACCAAGATGGATAGTAGGAGTCCCACTGACAGATGCATAAGCAGGCTCGGAGGCATTAAATAAACTGTCCAAGGTCACTCTGCTGACATGTGAGAGAGCAGGGCTTTGAAATTCCAGCCCGTCTGCCTCATGGCCAAGGAAGACTGCAAAGTGGTTGAGGATCCAGACAGTCAGATTTGGTCAGCTCCAGACACACTGTAGGAATTAGAAATGCTGGAGGAATATGCATGGGGAAACAGAGTAAGGAGTCAGAAACACAAGCCTGCGGTTCCGAGACAGCACTGGGCAGTCATTTCACAGAGATGGGGGTGGATGAGCAGTCTGAGAGAAAGCAAGAGAGCCCAGCAGGGAGCTTGCTGTTACAAGGGGGGCTCAAGGCACAGGATTCAGCGGAGACCCCTCAGGCAGAGGGGAAGAGCCCTGTGGAGCGACAAAATCAAGAGAGCAATGAAGGCCACCCAGAGGGTGGGCCATGTGACAACACAACAGCTAAGACAGACGTGGACTTGGCTGCTAAGAATTCACTGTCATCTCTGAGAGGACGAGAGCAGAACGGTTTGGGAGAAGCTAAACGGCAAAGGTTGAGAAGCCAGTGGATAAAGAGGTAGATGGAGTGAGTGTAAAACAGCAGCTGCTAAATTCTAGTCTGGGACACAGTATTCATGGGTGGCAAAATGGGAGAAACAGAGAGAATGTGATAAGACTTTCTGATAATGAAGCCAAATTTATTTATTTAAAAGGACTGTTGTTTAATCTGAGATTTTTATACTGACTGGTGGGTTGCAATCTGTCTTTTACCAAATGACAGTGACAGTTTTTCTTATCAAAAGAAAGAGCAAGCCTGTATCAGACCCCATTAAAAAAATTACACTGCTCCATTTAATCTCCAAGACTGAGAACCTGGGGTAGAGTATGCCTTCAAAAAGTCTGGCAATCAGAAGAGAAAAGGAGTGAATAGCTTGAGGATAATACCAAGGTCAAGGAAAATTTATTCTAACGTGTTCGGGTCTGATTCGTTTATCTGAAAAATCTGAGCAGTCAGCAGAGAGGTAGACAGAAAGAAGTCCTTCCTCAGAAGGCGGCAGGACAAGAGCCACACAGTCGAGGGGAGGACTTGGAAGTGAAGACTTCAGAACCCCATCTACATAGAGGGGATAGAAGAGGATCCTGGGGGCAAAAGGCCTGCGAACAGCGTAAGAAACCCCATAAATTGAGAGCAGGCTTTGAGACGAGATTCACCAATCCACAGGAAAGGCAAATGACAAAATCCCAGGATCTTAAGATGGAAACGAACTGCCACAATATGAAATGCTTCTGGGCAAAAATGAAGACTGCATCTACTTGGCAATGCTGCATGGAGGGAGGGAAGGAGAAAGAGAGGGCCACACTGGAAACACAGGATCCTATTATGTATAAAAACCATGAATCAAGACCTGGCCAAAAACAGAATTCAAAAGATACAAGGAATAAAACAACTAGCAGTGAACAGAACAAGCAATGTAAAAAGAGATGCTGACAGGCTGTAGTAAAATACTGAATGCTGTGACTTTGGGTACATTCAGTACATCATATTGCTTCATTTAGAATTATTTACTGCTAGGATAAAACAAGGTCCTTGTGTGCCAAACAGTCTGGCTGATTAAGACAGTTTGAATGCTGTGCTGTGGGCTGCCTGACTCAATCCTGCTTAAAAATATCTGGGATTGTCAAACAAGACTAAATATGAATGCAAGATCCAAGTCTGCATTTGCTGCCACAGCTGTTGTTCTGAGTGTGCAGAAAAATTCGCTAAATGGAGAATTTTTTCAAATGCATCCCATTTATCATATTATTCCAACCACCACACTCTCGTCCAGGAGGCAGCCAGCTTGCAGACAAAGCCATAATTCCAAGCAGCCTTTCCAGCGCCCGTGGAGTCTGACTGGCATGGGTCTCCACACGGCGCAGGAGGGACCCTTTAGAAAATGTTATTTTGTACATGTCTTGTGCAAGTCTTGGCACCTCTGCTGGCAAAAAATTTTCCCAACCCAGAAGGTTTTCACCTCATTCCAGCCACAATTACCAAAATAACCTTTACATCTCAGCTTTTCCTCCCCTGCAGAGTTGGCTTAAATAAACATAAACAAGTCTTGAGGTACAACATGTTGATTCACACAAACAAAAAAAAATTTTAACCAAAAAGTAAAAAAGAATTCAGAATCTTAAATGTTAGCTTTCATATGGAATAATGTGAAGAAAAAAAATGTGAACAATTCAGCATTCTTTTAACCACCTCCTTCCAAAACAAACAAAAAAATATGATTCCAATTGATAGCTACTTATACTTCAAGAAAACAACAATCAAATATCAAAAAAATTTTTAAAAAGTTGTATTCATCAGATACTTCACTTTTCACTCAAAACTACAGCTCATTTTAATTATTCCCATTTAATATGAACAAAATTAGAACTACTGGTGTTCATATATCGAAATTCTTTAGAGAAAGAAAGTCTCTCCAGGGATGCGTGCTTTGATCCAAAAATTAAGTCTTTAACTTTCCCCCAAGTCTTCAACTTCCTTAGACCACAGAATCTTATCTGTGAACTGCAAGTAAGCCCCTGTGGACTGGCTCACTCTTGGCATGGATTCTACGGTGCCAGTTACCATGCTCTCCTGTGTTACCTAAGTATTCCTTACTTACCTTTCCAGTTAGGATCTGTGGTTCTTGTCCGACGGGATAAACATCCTCCTAAACTCTGTGTTCTCCTCACACATCCCCACACCATAGTGTCTGTGAATTAGAGACTCAACCACAGGCTGAATGGGTCATTCCGGGTGGGTAACACACGGAGTAGGTGAAAAGGTGCAGGGCTAGGAGTGAACACAGTTTTCCAGAAGTGCAGAAGCCATCTGGCCCAGAAAAACTAGCCAGAACACTGATGCTCAACAGTCTCACCACTGTTTTCCAAAGCACATCCCTCACCTAGGTCTAATATAAGCTGAGTCTCCCAGAGGCTGGGGATTCTCAGAGTGCAAAAGGATCACCTGGTCCTCTTAAAGAAAGGTCTGGCCCCACTCCTAGAAACTGATTCAGCAGATCTAGGGTTGGGAGAAGGAATCTACATTTTAACCCAGCACTCCTGGAGATTCAGACAAAGGAGGTTAAGACGACCTCTGGGAAACACTGGGGCATTTACCTTTAGAGGTCTCAGCACGGCTGCATATCAGAATCACCTGGACCACCATCACCTGAGCATTCAAAAAGCCTGGGGTGAGATTTGGGCTTTGTTAAAAAGCAGTAAAACCCTACCTCAGGTGGATCTAATATGCAGTCAAGTTGAAAACCACTGTTGATGAGGACCAGGCCATTCTAGTGCGGTATCTGACAATTACTCACGGTTCCACAGTTCACCTCCACAGTAAAGCTATTCATATTTCTGCTCTTACATTTGGCTTTGTTAGACTGCCTTCAATGGGAGGTAAAACAGCAATCTGACGAGGGAAAGCTGTTTTGTTGTTTAGTTAAGGATAGGGAAAGCATGTGGGAAAAGCATGGAAAGAGGGACTGTTTGGACCTAATTTAACTGCCTCCTCATTTTTAAATAAAAATTTATTTTTTTTAAAAAAAATCCCTCTCCTATAATACAAGTACACTTTTTCAAAAGTAACCATTAAAAATAAGAGGTTAAATCAGAAAACTGGATGTGAAAGGCATTCTAAAGAACTCAAAAACCTGTTTATGTTATTCAAAGTAGTACTGTAGATAAAGAGCTTAAGAGCTTAAAAATTATAAGTTGTCAACTGACAGATGAAAAGGTAAAATATTTATAATACATTTAAACTCCTTAAAAAAAAATATTAGAACTTATACACTGCAGTTGGCATTCTCCGCTTCAAAGTATTCTTCATATGAAGCATGTACATGTATTCTTCAGATATTGCCACTGGATGAATGATTTGGAGGTTTTTTCAAGAATTTCAATGAGTATTTCTCATAACAATGTTAAAAGGAAATTTTGCAGAACCCATGCTGTTTTACATGAATTATAGAAAATTCAAGCCTGAGAATCAGAATAAAATATACAGTGTGTTTCAGCTGAATCTTACCCTGAATATGATATATGGCGGCATGTTGGATCAATTTCCATGTTCTAAAACCACTCTCACAGGCACCCCCATCCAAATTTAGGGTGATTGAAGAGAGAAGGTGAAATGCTTGCTTTTGCTGAGGGGTAATCCAGGTCATTATAATGGATGCTTGACTTTTGAACTGAGCAAAAATCATTTTCTGTACTTAGTAAAGTCATTGTTCCATGGAGTTAGCTGGGAAAGGTCATATTGTAAAGACATCCTTTTGGCCTAGATGCTGTTTAGGATCCCGACCCAGGCAGGAACTACTTAGGTTCTCTGTTAGGTTCTTATATGAATGGTTGCCAGCTCCAACTTAAAGTTGCATGAATTTTCTTGGCGATTAAAGGGCAGATCCCTGGGTTCCTGCTCTGGAAATTCTGATTGCACAGTCTTCAGATGAGGTGGAAATATGCAATTTTAATAAGGATTCTATGTAGGTGGTCCCAGAACCCACCCGGAGAAACAGCTGCTAAAAGTGAAGGAAAACAGGCCATGATCCAAAGCCTAAATTTCTAGGTAAAAAGAATACTTGCTTCCATCATTCCTGAAAGCCCCTTTCTCTGTGGTCTGATGATTGGCAGGGTATTCTGATTTGCTGATCTTCAAGATGCTTTTCTCTATCTTCCCTTTGAAACCTACAAATATGGTTTTGCCCACACGGTTTGAACATCTCTGGGGGTAGACTGTATCCTGTCCTCTCTTGGCCAGGATTCTTCCTTCTGCTATACTTGTGATAACATCCCAGAGCCTGACATATAGAGAGTGCATAGTAAAAATTTCCAGACTGCACTTGTAGAAGTCCTGGTGTGCTTCTTTTTAAGAACTTAAAATGCATTCTAAATCTTTATAATTCCTTATAATTCCATGGTAGTGCTAAGCCAATCATCTCTGATTTATTCTCTGCCATTCATCTACTAGTTTCTGAACAGAATTAACTTTATCTACATAAATCAAGAAATCTATACCTCTAGGCTGGAAAAGGAGCTGTAGACCCTACACCTTGGCACATACGCCATCCATATAATAAGCACTCCTACAAATCAAAAAGTGACAAAAATGGTGCTCTCCTCCTGTATCCAGTTTCTCTCTGAAATTACGATGAAAGGTATGGAAACAATGGTCCCAAAGTCAAAGCCGATGAGAGATTACTCCATTCACTCACTTGTTCATTTATCTGATTATTTAAGCAACTAATATTTAAAGGGCTCTCATTATTTATGTCAGGCCATGTGGCAGAAGGAAAAGAGGCAAAGGTGAATAAGAGAGGCATAGTCTGTGCCCATTATGATCTCAAAACATGGTGCAAGAGAGGGTTATCGTAAAAATAAGACCAACAAACACAGTGTGACAACAACATTGACGAGCCTCCATCAGGGCAGGGAGAGTCTGGAAGTGGGAAGGGCAGGCTGTTGACTTTTCCTTTACTTACCTTCATTGAATTTTTATAATGACCATATACTTGTTTTATATTAAAACAAATCCCAAGTGAAATAAACTTGGAAATATAATGGGATAAATGCAATATGAAAGAGTCTTAGAAGGAGGGAACTGATATCTGTGGTCCTCAACACTTGACATGGAATAGCAGGCCTAAAATGACCAGAACCCATCCTGGTCCCAATCATAGTCAAAGACCAGACTCTAGAAAGATAATACTGGCAACTGGTTGCCCCCACCTTTTGCCCACTGGGTCTGCCTCGCTGTGGCAGCAGTAACACCAGGATGGCTCACTCCCATGCCAGACACTGCTCAAATGCATACACATTATGAGCAAGGCATTATGCAATTCCTCCATTAATTATATCATCATTAGCTGTCCAAGACACACACCATCAGCATAATTGCTCGCATCCCTCACAACTGGCAGATCCAGCAGGAAACAGTGATTGCTGCTGTTTCCTCCAGAAAATGGTGATTGCTGACGTATTTCAAGACTTCCTCTGATCTCTCAAAGAGAGTCAAGGGAAAAAGCATAAAATAACAAGCAATGTGTGCTGTAAACCACTTCTGACATTGCTTTTGACGTCACAAATGACCTCTCAAATGCCAAATCTAGTGGAAACTTTTCAGTGCACGTTTATTGACCACTCTGCCCCATTTTACACTGCAGCCCTTCTGAATGTGCTTCCCAGCTGTCAGTTTCATGAGCTCTCACAAATCTTCCTTTTTCTCTGCCTGTCCCCGCCCCAGTACCTCAGGTTTCTTTTCACTAGTCCTTTAACAATGGTGCTTGCCACAGTTCTGCCTTTCTACAGGCTGTGCCTGGACAGGTTCATTCATGATGCCAGCTTCATCCTTTAATCTGCAAACTTTAGCTCCAGCCCTTAAGGTCAATCACCTCCATAACATTTAACCTGATGACCACTGCTCTGTCATTCCCTAGCTCTGCCTTTCCTACAGTACCAGTCACACTGCTGTTTCTGCTGTTCCTTCCCAGAAACTCAAAGAGTCACTCTTCCTTTGTTTTCCCTCAAACAGGGATGTTCTGCATGCTCGTCTGCCCTTCCAACTCCACGTCCTCTCCCTGACTGCCTCAATACCCGCAGCTTCAATAGCTACCAACAGAAGGATGACTCTCAAACCTGTATCTCCTGCTAAAATTTCTCCCCTGAGCCTCAGACCCTTATATTCAGCTGCCCATTGAACATCTGTTTAGAAATCCCAAAGGCATCTCACCCTCCACATGCCAGCAAATAAACTCATCTTCTCCCCTCAGGCCTGATCATCCTTCTACAGGCTGTGCCTGGACAATTTCACCTATGACGACAGGTCCATCCATTAATCTGCAAGCTTTAGCTCCAGCCACTGAGATGGATCACCTCTGTAAGGTTTCACCTGATGATCAATGCTCTGTTATTCTCTAGCTTGGCCTTTCCTGCAGCATCTCTCATCTCTCCTGTGACAGGAAGTGGGAGTTTATCCCAGGCCTGGACCTCTCACTTGCCCTCCCTCCTCTCCACATCCAGCAAGCCACCAGCTACTTGCCCTCACACCTGGTCTAGCATCTCCTCTCCCTTCCCCAGTCCTCTGACATGGATGCCTGGACTCCTGCATCCAAGCTGTCCTTAATCGACTTCATGCTCCCTCCTAGTGCCAGGGTGACATGTGAGCCACTCCCCTGCCTGAAAACCCTTTCAGCTTTCGAGAAACCATTCTTTACTTAACACACAGGCCTCTCATGCTCTTGCTGCCATCTACCTCTCTAGCTTCATCTCTTGCCAGTGGCTCTGGTAATATCATGCATTCCCCCAAAATTCATCACACTATTTCAAACCTCCAGAAACACATTCAATGCTTTTTCATCTGCTCAGAAATGTCCTTCCTACATTTCTCTGTCTCCACCTGCTACTTGTCCCTCAGAGGGACAAGTAACTGTCATCTTTCCCTGGAAGTCTTCTTGATAACTACTACTTCTCCAAATATGGTAGAGATCCCTGACCCCAGGCTCCTTCAGGCATATTGCTGAGACAGGTCTTTGCACATTGTCCTGCTGTCAGGGACAGACTGGGTCCTTCCACTCTTCTGCCCCAAATTCCTCAAGTGCCATCCTAAACAGACTTATCTTTAGCTCCTAGCACAGAACCCACTTACCTGGTGCTGGTTGGCAAGGCAATGTAACAATTCTAAATATATATACACCCAACACTGGAGCACCTAGATTCACAAAACAAATATTACTAGACCTACAGAGAGAGACAGACAGAAATACAATTACAGTGGGGGATTCTGACACCCCATTCACAGCATTAAACATATCATCTAGACAGAAAATCAACAAAACAACATTGAACTTGAACTGAACTTTAGACCAAATGGACTCAACAGATATTCTGAGAACATTCCACCCAACCACCACAGAATATACATTCTTTACATCAGCACATGGAACATCCTCCAAGTTAGACCACATATTAGGCCACAAAACAAGTCTCAACAAATTTTTAAAAATCAAAATCACATCAAGTATCTTGTCAGACCACAGTGGAATAAACCTAGAAATCAATAACAAGAGGAACTTTGGAAGCTACACAAATACATGGAAATTAAACAACATGTTCCTGAATGACCACTGGGTCAATGAAAAAATTAAGACGGGAATCAAAAGATTTTTTGAAACAAATAAAAATGGAAACACAGCATACCAAATCCTACAAGGTACAGGAAAAGCAGTGCTAGTATTTATAGCATTAAATGCCTACATCAAAAAAGTAGACATCTATATCACAAATTAACAATCTAATGACACACCTCAAGAACTAGAAAAACGATAACAAAACAAACCCAAAATTAGCAGTAGAAAAAAATAACAAAGATCAGAGCAGAACTAAATGAAATAGAAACTAAAAAAACAATACAAAGGATCGAGGAAATGAAAAATTGGTTCTTCAAAAAGATGAACAAAATCGATAAATCACTAGCTAAACTAACCAAGAAGAGAAAAAACCCAAGTAAAAAAATCAGAAATGAAAAAGGAGACATTACAACTGATACCACAGAAATTCAAAAGATCAGACACCATTATGAACAATTATATGCTCACAAAGTAGAAAACCTAGATGAAATGGATAAATTCCTAGAAACATGCAACCTCCCAAGGTTGAACCAGGAAGAGATAGAAAACCTGAGCAGATCAATAACAAGTAGTAAGACTGAATCAGTAATAAAAAAAAAAAAAAATCTCCTAACAAAGAAAAGCCCAGGACCAGATGGATTCACAACGAAATTCTACCAAACGTACAAAGAAGATGAATACCTATCCTCCTGAAACTGTTCCCAAAAAATCAAGGAGGAGGCAATTCCCCTTGATGCACTCTACCAAAATCACCTTGCTATCAAAACCAGACAAAGACACAACAACAACAAAAAGAAAACTACAGATATTTATCCCTGATGAACACAGACACAAATATACTCAACAAAATACTAGCAAATCAAATCCAACAGCACATCAAAAAGATAATACACCATGATCAAGTGGGTTTTATGCCAAGGATGCAAGGATGGTTCAACACATACAAATCAATAAATGTGATATACCACATAAACAGAATCAAGGACAAAAACCATATGATCATCTCAATAGAAACAGAAAAAGTATTTGATAAAATTCAACATCCCTTCATGATAAAAACCCTCAACAAACTTGGCATAGAAGGAACATACAGCAAAATAATAAAAATCATATATAACATACCCACAGCTAATACCATACTGAATGGGGAAAAGTTGAAAGCATTTCCTCTAAGAGCTGGAACAAGACAAGAATGCCCACATTCACCTCTCATATTCAACACAGTACTGGAAATCCCAACCAGAGCAATCAGGCAAGACAAGGAAATAAAAAGCATCCACATTGGGGAAAAGGAAGTCAAATTATCCCTGTTCACTGATCATATAATCTTATATCTAGAAAAACCTAAAGACTCCACTCAAAAACTCTTAGATTTGATAAATGAATTCAGTAAACCCGCAGGATACAAAATCAGTAGCATTTCTACATACTAATAACAATCTAGCTGAGAACCAAATCTAGAAGGCAATCTCATTTATAATAGCTACCAAAAAATAATAATAATAATAGAATACCTAGGAGTAAGTTTCACCAAAGAGATGGAAGCTCTCTGCAAGGGGAAACTGAAAAACATTGATGAAGAAATTGTCCATGTCACAAACAAATGGAAAAACACCCCACACTCTTGGATCAGAAGAATTAATATCATTAAAATGACCATGCTGCCTAAAGCAATCTACAGATTCAATGCAATTCCTATCAAAATATTGACATAATTTTTCACAGAATTAATCCTAAAATTCATGAGAAAAAAAAAAAAAGAGCCCAAATAGCCAAAGAAATCCTAAGCAAAAAAAACAAAGGTGAAGGCATCACATTACCTAAAGTTAGGTACTTTGAATTATATTACAAGGCTAAAGTACCCAAAACAGTATGGTACTGGTATAAAAATGGACACATAGATCAATGGAACAGAACAGAGAACCCAGAAATAAAGCCACATATTTATAGCCAACTGATCTTTGACAAAGCCAACAAGAGCATATATTAGGGAAAAGACATCCTCTTCAATAAATGGTGTTGGGAAAATTTGCCATATGAAGAATAGCTGGACCCCTATATCTCACCATATACAAACATGAACTTAACTTGGATTAAAGACTTAAATGTTAAACTCCAAACTATAAAAATACTAAGAGAAAACCGAGGGAAAACTCTTCTGGACATTGGTCTAGGCAAAGAGTTTATGACTAAGACCTCAAAGCACAGGTAAAACCAAAAATAGATAAATGGGACATAAAATTAAATTACAAATCTGCTGTTCAGCAAAAGAAACAATCAACAGAGTGACAAGACAACCTGTGGAATGGGAGAAAATATTTGCAAACTATGCATCTGACAGGACACTAATATCCAGAATACACAAGGAACTCAACACAACAATTTTTAAAAATCCCATTAAAAAGTAGGCAAAGGACATGAATAGACGTTTTACAAAAGAAGATATACAAATGGCCAACAGGTATATGAAAAAATGCTCAACATCACTAATCGCCAAAGAAATGCAAATTACTGAGATACCCTCTCACTCTAATCAGACAATTATTAAAAAGACAAAAACTAACAGATATTGGTGACCATGTGAAGAAAAGGGAACTCTTATACACTTTTGGTGGGAATATAAATTACTATAGCCTCTATGGAAAACAGTTCAGAAATTTCTCAAAGAAATAAAAATAGAACTGTCATTTGATCCAGCAATCCCACTTCTGGGTTTCTACCAAAATGAAATATATATATCAAAAAGATATCTGCACACACATGTTTACTGAAGCATTATTAGGTTATTAAGTATGAAATGTCCTATTTTCTTAAGTACTAAGTTTGACTAAGTTGTCATCTCTGACGTGTTTCACTTTGACACTTCTTGTTTTGTTTTTATTGTGAAGGTACACCCTCAGTCTTTCAAATGCATGGTTTGGCTTGTGATTATCTTTCAAATTTTTTTTAGAGCAATTTTTGTGAAACCATGGATAAGTCAAAACTTTGTGTTATTTTTGAATATGAGTTCCATTGTGGAACCAATGCAGTGCAGACAGCTCAAAATATCAATAAAGTATTTGGGGAGGATGTGGTTAATGAATGCACAGTACATCAATGGTTTGAGACGTTCCATTCTGGTAATTTTCATCTTGAAAATGAACCACGTGGGTGACCTGAGACAAAGGTGGATAATGATAAACTGAAACTGTAGTGGAAGCAAATCCATCTCAACCTACATGTGAATTAGCAGCAACGTCTGATGTTACTATTCCAATATTGGACCATTTGACACAAATGGGCAAAGTAAAGAAGCTAGATAGATAGATGGGTTCTGCAAGAATTAAACAAGCATCAGAAGGGAAATCGTCTCTAAGCTTGCTTTTCTTTGCTGTCACGACATAAAGGCAAACCATTTCTATACCCTATTGTTATGTGTGATGATAAATAGATTCTTTTCGACAATGGCAAGCATTCAGCACAATGGCTGGGTGAAGATGAAGTACCAAAACACAGTCCAAAACCGAATATTTATCAAAAATGTTAATGGTGTCTGTTTGGTAGTCCAGCACTGGTATTATCCACTACAGCTTCATGAAACCTGGTCAATCAATTACAGTAGATGTCTACTGCAACCAGCTGGATGAAATGAGGAGGATGCTTGTGATTAAGCAGCTGAGATTGGTCAATAGAGACAGGCCAATCCTTTTGCAAGACAACAATCAACCACATGTCACACAAACAATGCTGCTCAAACTACAGAGGCTGGACTCGGAAACTCTCTGTCATCCACTGTATTCACCAGACCTTGCACCACTGACTACCACTTCTTCCAGACTTTGGATCACTTCTTGCAAGAAGAAAAATCCAGTTCCCAACAAGCTGCGGAAAACGCAATTCGTGATTTCATCGCCACTAACTCTCCAGGCTTCTTTGCTGCTGGCATAAACAAGGTACCGTTAAGATGCCAAAACATACTTTGACTAACTGTACTGCTTCTTGTTTTGAGATATAATAAACTTCTTATTCAAAATCAGACATTTCATACTTAATGACCTTAATACAATAGCACAGATATGTAAACAATCTAAGCGTTCATCAATAGATGAATGGATAAAGAAAATGTCGTATATATATATATACAATGGATACTATTCAGCCATTAAAAAAGAGGATGAAATCATGCCCTTTTGCAGCAACATGGATGGAACTAGAGATCGTTATCTTAAGTGGAAACAAGCCAGGCACAGAAAATGAAGTATCCTATGTTCTCACTCATTAATGAGTGCCAAAGAATGTGTACACATGCATGGAGACAGTGGAATGACGGACAATGGAGACTAAGAATGGAAAGGGGGTGAGAGGGAGGTGGGTGATGAGAAATTAGTTAATGGGTACAATGTACGTTATGTGGGTGACAGAAACCCTAAAAGCCCTGATTTGACCACGACGTAATCTATGCATGTAACAAAATTGCACAATAAATTTGTACAAATTTAAAAAAGAGAAATGAATAAAACTCATTCTAAAAATCTGTTCCAGCCCCTACATCCCTTATCTCAGTGAAACATACACTCTAGCCAAGACACTAGTACTTGCTGTGCTGTTAACAATGGAATATGCAGCCTTTTTAAGGATATTTTCTTTGAGTTTCTCTCTTCCCATTTGGATACCTAAGGAAGGACAGAACAGTTGCTAGTAAAGAGGGATTTTTAAGATAAGAATAAACTTGACTGGCAGTGAGAAAGAGCTCCAAAGATGGAGGCATCTGCTTATAAAATGTCAATGAGCTACAAGGAGATCTCTTTGCCACGCTCCAACTGGTCAAAGCTAAAGTCTGACAGGTCTGTGACAAGAGCCAAAAGTAGAGGCCCTGATCTGGAGAAAGAGCAAAAGTAGCTATTTTTTCCCTCAATGACCAACATGCAAAGCTTCCAAATAGACCAAGGATTTAAGTGGGAGAGGGACACTTCTTAAAGCACAGGTGTGCCCTGTGATTGTGATAAAGTACATTTCTATAGCATCTGACTCAACTTACAGCTAACTTCAAACAGGCACCGGTCCTTGCCGTGCTGTGTTCCATCAGTTCCTATCCAGGCAAACAGGCAGACCACAATACAGGTAGCACATTCTGTGTTAGAGGTGAGAATGTCAATGAATCGCTCCGTTCCCTTGGGTGCCTGCTGCCTTGCTGACTCAGTTTAGGCCTCTGTGATGAGATCTCAGTACCCTCTTCAGCCCACTGATGTTACCTGGGTCCCCCACTGGCTCTGGGCTGCCTTTCATGTTGGAGACATGCTAAGTTACTGGCACTCAGTCCTCCCAGTTTTGTCTAATTTGCTCAGACCCACTTGTTCATCTTAACCCAGCACTCAGGAGCTTTGCTGAATTGAAGGCCTATTGTTTAACATTCTGTGACAACATCAAACAAAGGTTGAACAACAAGGTTAAATACTTTAAGATGTCAATTGTTAATGTTCATGGTACTTTCACCAAGCACTTTCACAAACGAACTATGTTAGGTAAATATAGAACTGACTGCTTCAGAGGGCCTAAAAAAAAAGCTGCACATTTATGCCTGGCCTGCTTCTGCCCACATTCTTTCCCTATGTACCTCTGCAGCTACATGGCTCTAGGGGCTAACTGTGCCTCCCTGACTTATTTCAACACTAGAATTCTAAATCAGGCAGAGACTTCTAAACTGCTTACTCACCTCTTTCTTCACTCTGTCTGGTTGGCTTTTAACTGATCATTACCTTCTGGAAATTCCCCTGTCTTGTCAGTTATCAATACTACTACACCCACCTTCCCTTTGAAACCTATAGCTTCCTGTTGGTGTTAAAGTTATCTATCTGTTCGTGTTTTCTCTAGAAAGATGAAAAGGCAAGAGTTATTGATTAACTTGCCTTTTTAAAAACTTTAAGTGTTTAAGCGCAAATAATAGCACAGGAAATGTTTATAATCTATATTAAGTGAATGAAAGATAAAAATATCCATTTGCTGAATAATCCCAATTTTGTAAAACAGGTAATGAAGAGAGAAAAAAGATAAATAAAATATGTTATGATTATTATTTCTAGGTAGTGGGATATTAAATTTTTAAACTGGGGAGACAGAATTGTGATTTTGGAGTTCAACAAACGAGATCAAATATCAGTTCTGCTACACACAAGTCATGCAACCAAAGACAAAGTTTTTAACCTAAAACTCAGTTTTCTCACCTGTAAAAAGAAGATGCAAGCTTATTTCTTGGAGATGGTTTGAGGATTAAATGAGATAATACAGATGAAGCACTCAGCCTCATACTTGGTATACAGCAAGCACCCAGTAAACATGTTGGTGAGAAAGATTCACAGTCTGCTTTGCTTTTCAACAATGTTTCTTTATATTTCACTGCTGTAAATTCTCAACAAAGAACACGTACTTCAAAAACAAACCAGAAAATAAGTGATCCTAATAATTCATTTCTCTGCCTTTCTCAGGGATAGGTCAA
Organism: Propithecus coquereli; assembly: GCF_000956105.1. Taxonomy (NCBI): domain Eukaryota; kingdom Metazoa; phylum Chordata; class Mammalia; order Primates; family Indriidae; genus Propithecus; species Propithecus coquereli. The sequence goes on from NW_012148507.1 coordinate 646,891, forward strand.
ATGTAAGTCAATTCATCTATAGCAAGTTAAAAAAAAAAAAAAAAAGGAAATCTGATGAATTAATATTAGTCTATGTTGCAAAGAACTTCAAAAACGGAACGTCACTGGCTGCTTGAAGCAGAGCTTTGTGTAGTACACCACCAGTGAGACAAAACTTGGTGACTACCAGGTCGGTCAACCAGTTGCCAGATCAGTGACAGCTTGCCCAGGAAAGATGTAACTATGGAAACATGCCACACTAAGAAAATTCACATGCAACTAAGCAATGAACGTGAATGCCAATGAAACAAGATACTGATGTCGTCATGTCAGCCTATCTCCTCAGTGGCCACATGAGAAAGTAAATGTTCCATCATAGTGCTTAATGAAAATCCTCACTCTGAGAAAATAACATGGGATGATCCTAGACATCAGTAATCAGAGATGGACAAAGTCATCTCCATAGGAGAGAGCTACACCTGCATCCAAGGGACTTGGGACATTCATATTGTCTAATTTCTTTACTTTTCTTTCAAAAGTAAAACCCCGCACATTTTTAGTTGTTGTCTCTCCTGATTCTACGCTTCTGGCAACATACCAATCTTTTGCCACGACACACAAAAAATAATCTCACAAGTGTTAGGTCAGATCTCTCTGAGAAAGCCCTGCTATCTTTCACTGGCTGATAACCCATTACTGGCCATAAAAGATTTACAAACCACCTGCTATGGTCTGAATGTTGGTATCTCGTATCTCCCAAAATTCATACGTTGGAACCGAATACCCAATGCGATAGTACCAAGAGGTAGAACCTTTGGGAAGTGAATAAATCATGAGGGCTCCATACTCATGAATAGGATTAGTGCCCTTATGAAAGAGGTTCCAGTGAGCTCCCTTGCCCCTTCCATCGCGTGAGAACCCACCAACAAGGTGCCATACTTGAAGCAGAGAACAAGTCCTCACCAGACACTGAATCTACCAGTGCCTTGAACTTGGACTTCCCAGCCTTCAGAACTGTCAGCAATACATTTCAGTAGTTTATAAATTACCCAGTCTAAGGTATTTTGTAATAGCAGATAGAACGGACTAAGACAACACCTCTTAAAGCAGGCCATTTCTACAGGTGGTGAATTCATTCACTATGCAGTTTTTTGCAAGTTTAAATGTCTTAGAGTGACTTTTTCCAGTTTTCAACTCCAAATTCAAAGGGTACCTAGTATAAATATTGTCTACAACCTTTCTCTCAAAACAGAATAAAACTATCAGCCCTGCCTTTAGTATCTTCAATATGCTCCAAAAACAATGAAAAGTACCACTCCTCCTAGGTTCCTTATCTCAGCTCCACCCCTCCTTAGGAGTATGATTTGGGGCTTTTCACAACTTCTTCAAGCCTCAGGTTCCTGGCCAGTCATCCTGAGATGCTAATACCCACAACTCACAGGATTAGTATATGGGTTGGATAAAACGGCACATGTGATGAAGCAGCACAATGCCTGGCCTATGGTGCACAGTATCTGGAAGTCACCTTGGGCAGAAACCCCAGCTATATTGCTCTATGCCTCAGACCTACTTGTGTCCTCAACCCCACCCTGTATTCTCTCACAGTCCTAGCTCAGATCTTTATGATTCAAAATGAGATAAGATTATAGCAGCTAACACTGAGTGTTTATTCTACACAAGGCACTGTTCTAATCACTGTACCTACACAGGCTCTTTTAAGAGTCAGAACAAGGCCGGGCGCGGTGGCTCACGCCTGTAATCCTAGCTCTCTGGGAGGCCGAGGCGGGCGGATTGTTTGAGCTCAGGAGTTCGAAACCAGCCTGAGCAAGAGCGAGACCCCATCTCTACTAAAATTAGAAAGAAATTAATTGGACAACTAAAAATATATAGAAAAAATTAGCCGGGCATGGTGGCGCGTGCCTGTAGTCCCAGCTACTCGGGAGGCTGAGGCACAAGGATCGCTTGAGCCCAGGAGTTTGAGGTTGCTGTGAGCTAGGATGACGCCACGGCACTCTAGCCCAGGCAACACAGTAAGACTTTGTCTCAAAAAAAAAAAAAAAAAGTCAGAACAACTCTCTAAGTAGGTGCTATTATAATCTTCATTTTACAGATGAAGAAACTGAGGCACAGAGAGGTTAAGTAACTTGACCAAGGTAGCGATCCCTGGCTCAAGAACTTCTAATGATCCCATATTACCTACAGCAAGTGCTTCAGGGATTCCTCAAATATAAACCTCTAGTTTTTAAAATACATTTTAAAGTATGTAGTTATTAAAAATTCAGAGGCCAAGCATGGTGACTCACACCTGTAATCCCGGCTATATGGGAAGCCAAGGTGGGAGGATTGCTTCAGGCTAAGAGATTGAGACCTGCCTGGGCAACACAGGGAGAACTCATCTCTACAAAAAAAATAAGAAAAATTAGCTGGGCATGGTGGTGGGCACCTGTAGTCTCAGCTACTTGGGAAGCTGAGGCAGGAGAATCGCTTGAACCCAGGAGTTCGAGGCTGCAGTGAGCTAATCGTGCCACTGCACTCTAGCCTGGGCAACAAAGACCCTGTCTCTAAAAAAATAAAATTAAAAATGAATTAAAAATCTTCCCCCATGCAATCCTTCATTTTCTTCCCCTCCCACAAAGACCCTGGAGGCCACTGGTTGAATGAAGATGTAACATCGAAAGAAGGAAGAAGCCTGGATCCCTGAATGACTGTATGAAGCCCCTCACCACCTACTTCCCCATACTGATCCCCCCACCAACACACACACACACACACACACACACACACACACACACTTGTAAACTGCACAGTAATAAAATTCCTCATTGTGTTGAGCCACTGACATTTATCAATAATTAGTGTATCCTGACTAATGCACACAGCTTATCGTTTCACCCACCAGAGCAAATTCTTTGCAACACAGTAGTCAGCTATACAATCAAAAGAGAAAGAATCCTACAACAATTCACACAGTTTCAGTTATTTTTACATACTGGGTGCTTCTTTGATTTTTGATGAATCTTAAAATTTTCAGTAAATAGCTAACAGACAAGCACTGAGATATTTGCATTTTTAATGATACTGTTGACACCATAAAGCTACAACAAACATTTGAAATAAATTTCTAACAAATGACAACCCAGCTGAGAAATCCACTCACCGACTCCAAATTTGCAACTAAATGTATAAGACTGCCTGATTTCAACATCAAAGCAAAAATGCCCTATTGTTTCAAGCCTCTTTCAAATCAGTTGCTACTAATAATTATTTCAGCTCCTCAGTCCCTTGCCAAGATCTGTCTTTTCTAGCTTAACAAGCAGAGAACACTGTTTGCAGTGGTGGGAGCATGTTGTTGTCACTATCCTGACAAAAAGATGCCATCCAGCCTTCAGCTGCCTGAAGGCTAAGCACCACTTGGCTCAAGCCAGATTCACATGACAAAATAGGTGACCTCAAAATCAAAATGAAGCAAGCAATGGGGCTGCTCATTCTTGATCACTTTTGGAGCTAGAAACTATCAACCTAATACCCACAGACACTGCTGAATTTAAAAATGAGCAGAAACTGTCATCCGATATGTTGGGGTTTTATTTTTATTTCAGGAAAAACCACTGTAATTATTTTTGCTTCCATAACTTAGCCTGTCAGATGTAAATTCATCGTTGTTTTGGAAAATTCAGGGTCTAACACAAAGCACAGCATGTAAAGATTGAGTGAATGTATGAGTTAGAGGGGGACAGAGACAAAGGAAGATAAGAAGCTACTTGAAATAAACAAAACATTTAGAGAACCTACAGCTGAATGAAGAACCTGTTGACCTAAAAAATATATTCAGAGGTGTTGTTCTCAAACTCAGATCTATTATAGATCTGCTAAGTTTAAGAGAAAATAAAAAAAAAAAGCAAGAGATGAAGAAAGTTATATAAACCTACAACTTATTCAGTACTGTTACAACTTTCCTGATAATGGACTATTAACCATATTAACAGAATAAAGAGAGTAACAATAGTTTACTCTCCTATACATATGTTTTGGCAAAGCAAGCAGAAGATAGGCAGCCCAGAAAGACCCTTCTAGATGGGAGCAAAAAAGGACCAGTTAATGGCAAGAAAAAGCAAGCAAAAAGTGTGAAATATGCTCACCAAAAGGGATCTATCTGTAAAGTTTGTCACAACTTCTCCAGTGTTTAAAATGGTTTCTATACGTTTTCACATTTAAACAATGCTCCCTTAAACTATTTGTAGAGTGGAAAGGTGCTTAGAAAACATCACAGAAGCCCAATTGCTTCCCTCTTCCACTTTAAAAATAATTTACTATAATCTGGAATTTAAAATGTGAGCAGAAATCTGGAATTTAAAATGTGAGTAGAAGCCAATCATATTTTTTTCTACATCAATCCTTCTTCCTAATAAAAGAGAAGGTAAAAGTTAAGACAGAGAGAAGGCTCATGACAGAGAGAAAGCAGAAGTACTTGCAAAGGCAAGAAAGCGAGCTCTGGGCTGAATATCGTCCAGCTGTCCAACCATAAGGTAGAGAGGGAGCACAGTGGCATGCTTCCCTTTGCTGGATGTCTCCTGTAATATCTTAACAGTGACAGTGACAAGGACATTCTCCTACTGGAATGTATGAAGTCCAGACACTGAGGCTGTTTGCTAAACAGAGTGCTAAACTCGCGCCCGAATTAGGTAGCAAGAAAGGAGAGAACAATAGCTTGACTGTGACAAGACTGCAGTCTGCATGGGTAAAAACTGGCTTCTGCCACACTTCTGATGTGGGTGTATGTAGTTATTACAAAAAAAAAAAAAAAAAAGGCTAATCATTCATAACTAAGTAGGAGGACTTTCAGGCATACTAGATTTATTGCTTGCCAGAAAGGGCTTTTTTCAGGCCATACTCAGAAGCACCAAGATTTGATGCTACCATTTCAGCAGGCTTCAAGACTGGTTTTAGATTTCATTAAACCCAACCACAGCTAAAGACCACAGACACTGATCAGCATCCCATGGTCAGACAGAGGACAAACAACCCAAGCATTTAAGTCCACATACTCTCAAGTGCTGTCTTGGTGCTGGTGATGATTTGCAAAGTATGCAGTCTCTGGCCATCTTTTTTTCTCTATGTAGTACTATTTACCCCATAAGAGAAATAAACTCACAACCTCTTCAGCATGGTATGCCAATATTAATGCTAATCAGTGTTTCCTTAACTTCGGCCATGACTATGCCACCTTCACAATTTTTGCCATACTGGTATAGCCCCTGTGTTCTTTATTATTTGCCTCATTCTTTTCAATTGACTTTTTAATTATGAGTAAGAACTATTTTCCAAAGGAGGCAAATTGTTTTAAATCACTAACATGAATTCAAAGCTATTATCACCACTAGACATAAAAGACAAATATACATACAATATAGCGTTCTCAAATTTTACAGAAGCAATCCAAAAAGGGATAAAACTGGGAAAAACAGGAAAACTTTCCCACCATGATTCACTATTAAAACTGATGTTTTGCAGTACCACTTAAAATCATCCCTAGCAGTGCAGCTTGCATACGCCTTACGCTTTGGGGAAAACTGAACTAAATGGATAATGATACAGTACTGTGATGCAAGTCAAATTACAGCATAGACTATAAAATCTAAATTACTAACCCTTGGGGCAGGATTCATGATGCATTAAGAAAGTCTGCCCTAGATTCTTTGATAGCAAGATCCTACTACGGGGTAATACCTCCTCTCACACAATCGGCAGCGTCAAAAGGGGTCTGCCCACAGCTGACTGGGCTCCAACCCAGAGTCCTCTCTGCTAAGCACATCCAGTCATTCTGGAGATGAAATCACATGTACTGTGCTCCTCCCAAACCTCTCTACTTGTACCTCAGAAAAAATCCTCACAACCTAGATTATCCATAAGTGCAGCCCTTTCTCCCTAAACTCACTCTTTTCTAACACAGCACACAATTCTCTTGACTTTGTGCCTGAAGTACCAGAAAACAAAGCCACGAAAGTCAGTGTTTGGTGATCTTGGCAGTTCTTGTTGGGCCAGTTCTTGTTGGGCTCATTTCGCCTGTAAAAACTTCTCTCCTCATTTACCAATTTTTTTGGAGAGGAACACAGAACTTGTCTTTTCTCCCTCAATTGAGCGAGGAAACATCAGGAAAGGTCTAATTTTGCTCCTGGAATCAAAGTAAACTCGGGCTTAAGTTAGCTCAAGCATCTCACTATCTAACCAGGAATAGCCTGAAGATCTTCCCGCTTCCACGTGGGAAGGTGCAAGGGCTCTAACCACGTGAAACTGCTGGAGGAAAGTTAGCAGCAGGCTTGTGGGTGGTGACATCTAAATCTCGCTTCTCAGTGTGTGGTCAGGAGACTAGCAGGGTTGGCAACCCCTGGGGGCTGCTCAGCAATGCAGAATCCGGAGACCCACTCCAGACCTACTGCATCCAAACCTGCACTGTGACAAAATCCTCAGGTAATTCCTTACACTGTCAAATGTGACAAGCATTAACCCAACGTACTTGAGGGATCTGATGCCAAACACCCTACCTTCCTCCTCCAAGGTCAAAGCAATGATTTTTGGGAAATCAAGAACTGAGGAAGCCAATGAAGGTCCTATTGTGACAGTGGTTATAACCCTGCAGCAACCCGGGTGGCAGGGGCTGGGCAGGGACCCAAAGGAACAGCGTCTGATCAGAGTGGGCATCCTCGACTGGGACAACAGAAGACCAGAGGCCCAAACAGGCCTCCAGGCACCAGCCCCAAGCCTTACAAATGCCTGCATCTGTACAAAGGAGGGTTCTCACATTGCCTCTGGAGCTGCAGGCTTTGTGACTTTTATTTACCTCAGCTGCTCACAAAATTCACATTAATGTGATTTTATCTGCCAAAAAAATGAGACAGGAAGCTCAGGGAAATTTGTCCGACCTGGAAATGGCCCAAGACCCCTGTTCCTGTGGGTTATAGTAAACAGTGACCTTGTTCTGCTCTGTCATCTAAGTAGTTTTTGTGTTTTTTCCTTAACAACCTCAAAGAAAGGCCTGAAGCCACCATCTTCCACTCTGTCTTTCCCCCCTACCCCCCCACCCCCGCTTCGTGCTACTGAGCCAGAGACAGGCTCTGCCAATAGGGGAAGGGGACGGTTTAACTCCCTCCTCTGCATTTCTAAAAGAGTCTGCTAAGAAGGAGAAAGAGCTGCAGGATCCTTCACAAAACTCCAACACTTGCAGAAGGGAAGGTTGAAAACGGGGGAAAGAAATAAAAGAGCAGGGTAGGTATTGCAAGGAGCCAAAACATTTTTATATCCTGACACTGACTTCAGTGAAAGCTTAGCTTCTTTTATGAACATGCTGAAAGGTAAAAACAGAAGAGGCATGGAGCCCTTCTGGCTATGAATGTTTGAAAAGCGAGCTGATGTGGGAACTGGAAAAACTGGCGGCTGACCAGCACTTACTTCCCAGAAAGCATCCCATTAGAGTTAATAAGGGGACTTAGAACTTTCAGGCTCTGTGTTTTCCCTCCTTCCGACAGTTAAAGCCAATACTTCTCTTTCTCAAGTATTTCTGGACCTCTACTCATTTTCCCTTTCTAATGCCAGTTTCAAAATTGCTATTTTATTTCTTCATATTTTGTGACTTCAGTGACCATTTTACAAAGTCACTGCTTCCTTGCAGAGTTAACAGCTAGTCATTCTTTATAAATGAGACAACTGCTAAGACAAGAGAGTCATTTCAATCACGTATACCTTAGATAAGTACTACACAGCATGTTGTAGAGGCCATTCTGGCCAGCCCAGGCCTCAAATGCCCTCCCCACCCCACACTCCAGTGTAAGGGAAGCAGAACATCTGCAACTTCTGTGCTGAGGGGCAGGGCCATGCTTTGTGCTGGTTGCCACCCACTACCAGGGCAGCCAATCTTTAGGGTGGCCATTGACCTACAGCCTATGTCTTATGATTGGCATGAAAAGGTAAGCTAGGTCAACCATTTCTCATTTAGAAATTTTTCATTGGCAAACAAATGGTATAGGAGGGCAAAAGCCAAAAAGTGCACAGAGAGACGCCACCACAAGCCAGTTCTAAGAGAGCAGGTCAGTGAGGAGGGAAGAGCAGAGCATTCGCAAACAGAAGCAGACACACTGTAAGACTGGGGCCATGAAACCCCCAAGACAGTGTCAAAAGCAAGCCTGGTGCCAATACTTTTGGAATGTTAGTTCTGCCCCCATCCTTACAATCAAATCCACTTTACCTACACAGATCTGGATTCCCTACAACCAAATAAGACACTCTAGCTCTCCCTCTCTTAACAAAAAAAAAAAAAAAAAAGGACAGTCTAAAACAAGCCAAAAAAAAAAAAAGGTTCTTTCACTTTTTGCGGTACCTTCAAGGTCAGAAATAATTTTCATGAAAAATAAAAGCAGACACCATGTCAAGAACATATGGCTCGACCAAAAGACAGCTGTTAATTTATGGGATGTGACAGACTGAAGCAATTTAAAAGCTACCAAAAGTTGAGTGGGGACAGGGAATCATTTTTCTTGACCATGTTTTCAATCAAGTACCGATTATCATCCTTGCTGCATTATAACAATGATCCACAAAAGAATTCTGTACCTAGGACCTGGGTTTCTGTTGAAGATATCAGATTGAAATATACAGACCTAAGGTTCACTGAGAAGAAACTTAAGAGATTTTTATAGGAAAACAAAAGCAAAACACAAAACAGTTATGTAATATGAGAGAGTAAAAGAATCATCCTTTTTATGATATAAATAATTAAGACTATATCTGGGCCTATCCTGAGGAAATTACACCAGGGTACTTAAAGGAACTGAATTCTATCAATAGACAGGACCACCACTGGAGTTGCCACTTTAACTTAATAAATTAATACATTGACCGCCACACTAGAAAAAAAAAATTTTCCTTGGGGCCAAGGTGTTTTATTACGAAAATAAGAATAAAAACTTCGAAAACAAAATGATCCTTTCTAATTTAATGAAAAATGTGTTACTTTTTTCTGTGCATGAGCTACATGCAAGTTGAAAAATAGTTCTCATGTCTCCCAAGGTGAAGAGGTATGTGAGTTACATACGCTTCATGCAGCCCCAGGCTCAAAACTAGTGTGAGTTAAATACAACTCACATGGCAGTTAATGTGTTAAACATACTATAAAAAGTAAAAGTACCGGCCCACTTGAACAGCACTCTAAGGGGTATAAAACTCAAGGCTAAGTCAAGGTACCCATTTATTTAAAAGTGAAAGGTGTTTGGATATCCTATTAGGATACCAAACAGGATACCCTATTAGAATGTTCAATAAAAAAGAATCAATATAATAGTGAAATATGGAAATCAAAATAAATTCACAAACATACTACACAAACTGAAGGGGGCAAAACCACCACCAGCCTAATTAGAGACACATTAAAATAACAGAAGATACCTAAACTGCAAGCAGGTCTGTTCACTGCAGGGAGAGCATACCAATCAACCGAGCCAGAGCCCAGAGAAGACAAACCTTCCCCAGGGCAGGTGTCCCCTCGCCTGAGCAGCACCCAAGCACTAAACAAATAACCA
>NW_012148507.1:660033-661711 GCF_000956105.1 Propithecus coquereli
TCACAAAAAAACAAATATTGTAAAGTCTACTGAACTTGAGACAAGACTTACAATGCAATAACTAAAAAAGAAAACAAAATTGCAGGTACACTACATAAAAAAGCCCGTGGGCCTGTGGACTGACAGGAAAGGAACACGGGGGAAAAGCAGTTATGTTAGGTGACAAGAATAATGCATGAATAACTCAAATTTTTTAAATAAAAAAGACAAGATATTTTAAAATAAAACTATGAATCTCAGCAAATGAATGCTACTAATTAGCTCTATGTGATAATGAAGAAAGTGCTCAAGAAAAGGACTAATCCTTTGGATTTCTTTAATCAGACAGTTGAGATTTAATTTCTGAAGGAAAGATTGAAATTTCTTTATACCGGTTGTACTAAAGCATTAGCTAACACAAAAGCCATTCAAAAGAGTCACATATTTGAATAATTGAGCTCATGCCAATTGTTCAAAGAGTCTGACAGTTTCATAATACATCAATGTGTTTACTCAAGCATGAAAAGCTCACTTTGTTTTCCAGGAAAGGCATAATAGCAAAAGTACAGAACCCATCACCATTTCCATACATTCAGGGGCCATTCTGGAGTAACACAAGAAATCAAGTCAATAACATACTTAGATCTACAGTGAATAATAAATTAGCTTTATATATGTGGATAGCCTACAAACCCCCACATCCAATGAAAGTCATAACAGCAAGAAAATTTAAGGTTTGGTTCTGCATGCTAAAATCATCCTCAACTAGAACTTGTCACAAATACTACTTTATTCAACTTGGGAAGCACATACCGGATGTAAAAACAACCCTATCTGACATGATCCCAAAATGAAACCAGTAATTCCTCAATCCTTCCCTCATTACCTTGATGTGATCTTAACATGGTGTCCAAATGTTTTAAATTAACTACTTTCTTATAAGATCGATGCAATGCCACAGAAATGATATTAAATTCTCAAATTTTCGACTTCCTCAGATAGTCTGGGAAAAGAACTCAATAAGCTATAAACCCTTCTGCCTTGCTTTTGAGATCAGCCAGAGCACACGAAGAACAATTCCTGTAGCTGTCTTGGCAGGGTGCCTTAGTGCAGAGCAATCACGTGATAGAACACACAGACACCATTCTTCAACTCTACCATGTTTGATTATAGCTCACTGACCCACTTAGAGCACATTCTGTACAATTACATGCAAAGAAACCCAAATTGCCTTGGGTTGTTATGCTACACCAGTCTTCTTATAGCCACCATTGCTTTTAGTAGATACAGTCTTTAATTTGGTTAAAAATGTTTCTTTTTCCCATTTTCCATTTCCAACAAGATTCTTTTTCCTTCTTTTTTGGTAGAGTGTTAGTACCTCCCTTTTGCTTTTTAGAAAGGGACAAAGATGAAATCTCAGTCTTAAAAAAGCTGTGTCCTTTTTCATTACCGTATAGTCAAGGATCAGTTGATAGTCTGTCATTTGCCCAAACTTCTCCTCCATCATGTAGAGAAAACATAAACCATTGTTACAGATTCATGTGAGAGACAGTAGTATAAAGAATGTTATGAACTCCCGAAAAAGTGTATGACTCTTCACAATTACGACACCAAATTTAGTCATAGATTTCCCTTCTGGAGGCATTCCAACCTGTCACCTAAGTCTTGGCCCCTTTCCATCCTACATAAATCCTATTCC
>NW_012148507.1:661761-664457 GCF_000956105.1 Propithecus coquereli
ATATTAAAAAGATAAAATAAACCCATGAAGACAATTAAAAATGAGAGGGGACAAAAAGCAAACTAGATATGCAACGAAATCCTTGAAGCTAGGAAACAGATGGACGAATGGTAACTAATAAAAGAATCAAAACAAAGCTGAAATTAAAGCCTGTGGGGTGAGTAGCCAATAAGAAATTAAGTCCAGGTACCTCTGAAGGAAGGAGAACTGGCTGGGAATTTATATAAAGAACAGTTAAATCCCCACATTCTCTTCTCTACACTGCAGAGCCAGGCAGGAACCTAGAAATTTCCTCTCCAGAGAGCTAACTCCAAGCACAAGTAAACACAGCAGAGGGCAGGGGTGAGGTACCCTACTAAAAACAGGGAACTCAGTCAAAGCCTGATCAGGGAGAGCCCACCCTCACTTGCACAGATCTACAAACTCCAGTTATGAGCCTCCGCCGCACACATGGAGCTTCCACACGTGCCCACCTCACTTCCAGTGCCTGGATCTCTAAACAGAACCAAGGTTCTCTGGACACTTGAGGAAAGTCCATAACATGCAAGAAAGAGCGTGTGTACATACACACACCCCTCAGAGAAAACAAACATGATGCAGGAAGAAAAAAGCATCAGCAACCAAAAATAATAATATCCTCAGAGTAATCAGAGAAGATGAAACAGCACAATGCCACAAAAAGCAAGATTAAAAGAATTACAAGGTTATTAAGTATGACATGTCCAATTTCCTTAAGTACTAAGTTTATAGTTGGTATGTCTGACATTTCACTTTGACACTTCTTGTTTTATGTTTATTGTGAAGGTACATTCTCAGTCTTTCCAAGGCAAGTTTTGGCTTGTGATTATCACATTTTTTTTGTAGAGCGATTTTTGTGAAACCATGGATAAGTCAAAATTTTGTGTTATTTTCGAATATGAGTTCTGTTGTAGACCCAATGCAGCTCTTAGAAATTAAAAAATATCATAGCATCAACAAAAGAATCTCATGAAACAGGTGAGAAATCAAGTTAATAAAATTCATCAGAAGGTAGAATAAAAAGACAATGAGATAGGGAATTGGGAGAAAAAAAGACAGGAAAACTAAAGGATCAGTTCACACGGTACTACATCCAAGTAATATATAGTTCAAAGAGAGAAAACACAGGGAATTGCAGGACATGCTTTTCTAGTTTGAAAGGGCCTGCCATGTGGCCAATTAAGAAGAATGGAAAAAGACAGATACCAAGGAATACTATAAAATGTCAGAACTCCAGAAATAAAATTCTAAAAGCTTCCAGAGACAGGGAAATAAAGGGAAAAAGTCATAACAAAGAATTCAGTAACAGAATGACACTGGATGCCACAGCCACCTTGAAAGTAAGAAGGCAATGAAACAACACCTTCAAAATTCCAAGAAATCATTATTCCCAAGCTAAAATTGCATACCCAGCCAAACTATCAATCGAGGATGATTACAGAATATAGACATTTGCAGTCATGCATGGTCTCAAAAAGTTTATCTTCCTTGTACTTTTCTCAAGAATCCACCAAAATGTGGAAGTAAATTTAAAAGAGAAAGAATCTGACACCCAGGGAAACAGAGAAGCCACAAAACAGAGAAAGACAAAGGAAATTCTCAGGGTAAAATCATGAAGGAAATTCCCAGATGCCAACTGAGCATCAGGCCCTAAGAGCGACCTGTTTACACTGGAGGAAGATATGAAGGCTCCCAGAAGAAAGTTTTGAAAAAAATAAATCAAAACATATCTGAGGGATTACCTGATGTGTTTGGAAGAATCAAGAGGAGATTTACAACTCTGTCAGAATGTTTGGTGATAAATTAGAAACAGGAATTGAGAAAACAAAGCAAGCAAAAAGGGAGGGAGTTATTAATTCCGGGAAATACTTTACATTATATAGTATATATAATATAAAGTAAAATAAGATGTAAGATTTGATGATGAATACTTACAATCATAATATCCATATTGATAAAACCAAAATTTATTTTGTGTCAACACTGAGAAAATAGGAAAGAAACTGTTAAGAGCTAAAGCATCATCTTCCATAAAAGGAAATCAACAGATAACTATAAATAAAGTAAGGGGGAAAATCAAGCTGTAAAAGCAAGGTATTTATTAATAGCAATCTGGGGGCAAATATTGGTAGAAACAGCCAAGAGCTGGGGTTCTCAAAAGCCAAAAACCCGAAGGGGAAGAATAGGGCAAGAGGCTACTGTTCTTCATTGCCACACTACACAGCTTATTGCATTTTTTAAACTATTTACATATATTACTTTGCTAAACATAGTAATTGAATTTACAAAGGAAAAAGTCTCTACCAAGATTACAGGATGCTCCAAATGTTAATTTTGTTGGATGCTAACATTTAATAGGCTTCATCTTTTTTATTGGTAAAAGAGATTGTATAATATATGTACATAATCATACAAGAAGGCAGTGCCTTTTGGAAAGCAAGTCCACTGACATACTTCTGGGCATCTGTCCTTATAACTGAAAGTAATGCGCAAACATATCTTTCCATTATTATCAGTAAAAATGAAAAACTAGAAAATGTACCTTTCAAATAAGGAAATGATTGCATGTTATTAAATAACTGAATATTATACAAATAATAAAAACAGATATTGTGGCCAGGCATGGTGGCTCACACCTGTAATCCCAGCACATTCAGAAGCTGAGGCAGGAGGATCCC
>NW_012148507.1:667642-669354 GCF_000956105.1 Propithecus coquereli
GGTATTGGTACAAAAATAGAGACAGACCAATGGAACAGAACAGAGAGCCCAGATATAAAACCAGCTATCTATAACCAACTGATCTTCGACAAAGCAAACAGCACTACACACTGGGGAAAAGAAGCCCTATTCAATAAATGGTGCTGGGAAAATTGGATAGCCACATGTAGAGGAATAAAGCAGGACCTCTGTCTCTCACCATTTACAAAAATTAATTCAAGATGGATAAGACTTAAATGTAAGGCATGAAACCATAAAAATTCTAGAAGAAATTGTAGGAAAAACTCTTCTAGAGGTCGGCCTAGGCAAAGAATTTATGACTAAGACCCCAAAAGCAAATGGGGTCTTTCATTACCCTAAAAGGGGATAATGAAAAATAAATAAATGGGACTTAATTTAAAAGATTCTGCACAGCAAAGGAAATAATCGGAGTGAATAGACAACCTACAGAATGGGAGAAAACATTTGCAAACTATACATCTGATAAAGGGCTAATATCCAGAATCTACAAAGAACTCAAATCAGTAGGAAAACAACAAACAACCCCATTAAAAAGTGGGCAAAAGTCATGAACACATGTTTTTCAAAAGAAGATACACAAATGGCCAACGATATGAAAAAATGCTCAACATCACTAATCAATAGGGAAATGCAAATTGAAACCACAATGAGATATCACCTCACTCCTGTCAGATGGCTATTGTTAAAAAGTCAAAAAACAACAGGTGCTGGCGTGGCTACAGACTGTAAATTAGCACAGCCTCTATGGAAAAGAGTACAGAGATGCCTCAAAGAAATAAAAAGAGACTTACCATTCGACCCAGCAATTCCACTACTGGGTATCTACCCAAAGGAAAAGAAGTCATTTTATCAAAAAAAAACACCTGCACTCAGATGTTCATTGCAGCATAATTCATAATCACAAAAATGTGGAATGGAACCAAGTGCCCATCAATTCATGAGTGGATTAACAAAATGTGGTGTATATACATACCATGGAATACTACCCAGCCATTAAAAAAATGAATGCCTTTTGCAGCAATTTGGATGGAACTGGAGACAATTATCCTAAGTGAAGTTTCTCAAGATTGTAACAACAAACACCACATGTACTCTCTAATAATTTGAAACTAATTGATGGGCACATATAAGCAAGAAGAGAAGTAAAAGTCATTGGAAATCAACAAGAGGGGCAGGGCAAGGAGGAGTGGGGTAAAAACCTACCTAACAGGTAAAAGGAACACTATTTGGGTGATGGACATACTAGTAGTCCTGACTTAAGCATTATAAAAGCTATCCAAGTAACAAAAACATTTGTACCTCCATAATATTTTGAAATTTAAAAAAAAGAGACATGCAGTGGGAAAAAATGGTAGATTTAAATAGTCTACCACAAAATGAGGTAGGAACCTCAGATACACCACAGAAGAACACATATAAAAACTGGGTAGATTATGTACAAAATTCTATAATTGATCACAGAGTAATGACTTGTATAAGGGAAATTAAAAGAGAAAATAATATCCTGAATAAATCTAAGATAAGATTTTTTGGAGGTTACAGACAAGACAAAAGCCCAAGAAATATTCACAGAATAGGTAAAGAACCAGTTTGGTTAAAGCAGAGAATTCGAAAAATCATATCTCACATCCAGAATTTGAATTTGAAAGGGTTGTAGTAAACACTCAAAAATAAACTATTACTTAAATAAG
>NW_012148507.1:670169-689125 GCF_000956105.1 Propithecus coquereli
AGCTAAGTAAAGCTAAGTTATGGGGGTTGAGGGAGCTTAAGCTAAGAAAGGAATAACCACTAAAATTATGCTGACCCTATATTACATCTTGATTGATGAGTTGTGAGGGAAAGAAAAGAGCATGCTAATGAAACCTGCACGTGAGAGCACATAAGTGGGGTTGCTGCCAATCCAGTCCAGGCAGAGAGAGTAGACACCAAAGAAATCTAGACAGATGAATCAATTTCTAGAGGATCATGGGCCACAGAGATGTAACAAACTCCAGATAAAGCCTTGGGCAAGGAAAGGCTGAAAGAGACAAGGAAAGCAAAAGATGGAATTTGACACAAGTTTATAATATAATATAGCAAAAGTGCATACAAAGAAAAAAGGCTCCCCTAGGTCCAGTTTTTGGAGGCAGAGGGGGAGGTGTCACTGAGCAGCAGGTTAGTGAAACTCAGGAAAAAGATGACACCGTATTCAACTTGGAATCAGACTTTGATAACGTCGGATTTTGAGAGACTGAGAATGGAATTCTAAAGAGAATCACAAATAATTAAGAATTTGAAATACTGATTCACAACACAGAAAACTTATATCCATATATTACTGGGCCAGGTAATAGACAATAAATATGAAACGAGGTAAAGGGTTTAATCTCTCAATAAAACTAACCATTTTCTCTATGATCTGAAAGAGGGAGAAGAATTTTCCTTGCCCAGAGGACAAATGAAACACATCACAGGGTAAAAAAGCCTCTCCTGCTATAAAATATAATTTTAATAGGTTCATGTTTCAGCAGCACAGGTACCCTTTCTTATGCAACAAAGAAAAGAATGCTGACTCCTTTCCTTATGTGGCCCTGAAAAGCTACAGGTAAGCCAAACTTTAGAGAAGCAAATTAGTTCCCGCTGAGTGTTAGCATGTGTGAGCTTGAGCATTTATAATAAGGATGCTTATACCTACTTTGCTTAAAATATTTCTTTTTCTAATTTTTCTGTATTCTGGCCTCCACTTGTAATTTTAACCTCTCATTTATTGGTATATTTTAATGTTTTCAAGATGCTTTCACACATTATCAAGCTGTCACCGTTAATGATCCTTAACAAAGATATAAATGCCCCAAGGTTGCCCCCTCATAATTAAAATAGCTTCAGAGTAAATCACTTTGAAAATCAAGAAACCGGGAATGCTTTATGTACCGTGCTACAATCGAAGAGTGGATAAGGCTAGCAGTGGTATTTGCAATGATTTGGAGAAAATAAATGTTTATTAAAAGCAAAATAGACTAAGACAGCATTCTTTTACTGGGAACTTGAACGAGGGGACAAGCTAATGACCTGGGAGGACAAGGCTGATGGCACAGATGGAGAGTTGACAAGAGTTGGACTGAGCAGAGTTGAAACTGAAACACTAAAACTAAGGGAATGATTAAACACAGGATGGTAAATTCAAACAGTGAACTATTATATGGCCATTAAAACTGTTTCTGGAGAATAATAGTATGATAAATGCATGTGTTCCAGGATTAAGGGAAAAAAGAATATAAAATTATATATATGTACAGTATAATCCCTATTTTGTTAAAAAATGTAATAGGAATTTTACAGGAAAAAAACTGCTTTAAAAAGATTAATCTGCTGAGAAAAAATAACTTAAGCCAAATGATTGAGGATCATTCAACTTTTTGGTATTAATGTTTTATACCACAGAAAACCAAAGATTCTATTTATCTGTAGAAAGTGATGTTTTTCCTTGACATTTTCACTAACTGTATTATCAAGCAAAACTTGAAAAAGATGGAGGTATAATCAGTTTACATATAGAAAAGAAGTTCTTCTAACAAAAAGTCAAACAAATATTCAACGAAGCTAATTAAATGGTCTCATATTTTGACACAGGATTTTTAATAAAGTTGAATTTTCACACATTATACTCGGGAAAGCATTACATGACTGAAATGGAATAAAATTATGGTTAGTAGACTTTATATCATGGACTCAATACCACACATTCCAGCTAAAAGCAACCACAAACACTACAGGTATAACGTGCCTAGTACGGCAGGGTTTGGAAGTCGAGGAGATATTCAAACAAGAAGTCGTCCTTATTCCTAGGGGACATCTAGGAGATGACACGGGACAGGTGAATCATAATTAAAATACAAGATACAAAGTGGAAATCATAATAAATGAGGCGCAAACCACCATAAAATAATAAATGTCTCTTGTTCTCATAAACTGTATCTGCTCTGCTTCGTGGGAAAAAAAAAAAAGAAGAGTCAATTAGGCTGGTTTATGGTCAGTCACACCACACCACCACACCAATAGGATTAAAGATTCCTATGAGGCATCAAGTAAGAATGGATTCTTCAGAGAAACTGCATTAGGAAGATTTCTTCCCGATTATTCTCAGGAAATACACCGACCTTTGGATCAGCACTCTGAGTGTCTTCTGAAGTGACAGGCTGAGCAAAGAAAAACTCATATGAGCCACACTGATGAATGCTTACCTTGGATAAAGAAAGTACCTTAGGCTCACCTACTAATGTTTTTAATCACCTGAAGTAATAAATTGATACCACTCCAGCCAGGATTTGATCTTTCTGGATAGCAAGCAAGAAATGGAGGATTCAGTCAATGGCACAGTACTTAAAAAATTAATCTGAGTTAGATTACGACCACTCAAGAATGGCCCGTAATCTTGTAAAGCAGCAGTTAATGACACTGTTAGTGCACACAAATAATAAATAAAGGAAAAAGAAAAGGACTTTGTCTCTCAGTCTCAATAATGCTGAAGACCAAACTGTTTTAAACCATCATTAAGAGATTTTGAAGGGTGGGGGAGGGACCTGACTAACCAGTTAATACAACATATTGCAGCCAAGAATTTATCTCTTAAAATGCAAACAGATTAAGCCTTGCAATGGTAGCCATGATGTTGCTATTAATATATTTATTTTGGAAAGTTTGTTTCAAAGAATTGCCAAAGTACTTTTCCAAAAGAGGAGGGAGGGTATTGTCAAGCAATAGAATACAGCAAACACTAGAACAAATAATCCAAAGCATCAGATGCAAACATATCTAAATCCCACAAGATTTCAAACGATTTAAATATGCAACTTGGTTTTTGCATTTACAAAGAAGTCATGTGAACTGGATTAATTGTGTAATGCTGTTTGTTCAGATTGTTTGGCCCCAACCAGATTTCAGGTATTTAGAAATATAATGATCTAATTATAATTGCTGTAGAATTTAATAGTGAGAAGGGCTTAACTTGCCCCAAAACATTTTCTAACACATTCTAAATCTACATAAGCTGCAACATATATTGTGGCATTTCTATAATCACAATTTAAAGATTAAGATTGTGTAACTTTAATACAAGGGTTTCTCTCCACCCAGTCTCGCATTTCAAAGTGTTTGTAGCTCCTGTAAGAGATGGCCTTATATCTTCAAAATAAATCTTCTCTTATATTTAAATTTCTCACACATACTAAATTCACAGTTTCCTACTGGTTGACCAAAACAGTTAAGGAAAAAAGCAAGATGGAAAAAACTGAGAGTATATTCCCTAGCAACTCACAGTTATGCAAAAACAAAACAGATCTCATGCTGATTGCCACATTTTAGCTCCACAAATGGAAATATTAAATTTTAATATTAATCCAGATGAAGAACCGCAAACACAAGGTCTAACTGCAAACTTTTTGAATCATCCTACTGTTTAAGGAACGAGAGAAACTATTAGTATCCAATAGATCCTACTTGAATCCCATGTTCTGCAGTTAGACCTGATTAAATGCTAAAGTCTATCCAGTCTGCTTTATTTATGACCAGAAAAGGCAAAGCTCTCTCGGAGCCACTTCATTCGAAGCTGCTGTTTTTGACATTCTTTCATTTTTACTGGTTACCAGCAACACAGGTAAGAGACGAAACTAACATTCCTAGCATTCAGTTAATATAATAATGTGCAGAAATGCTGAGTGGTGGCCTGTAAGCCACATTACGAGACAACCCTGTACCACAGCATCTGTCTAAGGACACAGTTCTTCTATTGCACCTAAGCTTTTAAATACATCTGGCAGCATGCTTCCATGTGCCAAACAGCTGGTTCCTCTGTATAAACACTACACAGTAAGTACCTTCTTTAGCACATCACATCAAGAGTTCTCAGAGTCAGAAATCTCTCTTTCTGATATGCAAACAAAAACAATACTCAAGAAAAAGGGAATGGAAGAATTCTATAGGATACTCCCAAGCATAATCCCAGCATTCCTTCAGCTCCGGGACTTCCAGGAAACAAGCAACAGCTCCCAGGGGTTATCCAGACAAAATGGCATGATTCATTCTCTGTAAATGCTCAGGGCAATTTTCTGAGTTAGCTCAGCGGTTGCAATAGCTTCTCTGCTACCACCTCCCCAGCCTCCAACTCCTAGCCCAGAGTCCAGCTTCTTACCCAAATGTGTATAATAAAAGGAGACGAGATCACCCACACCACAGCTCACTATGTCACATCATCAGTGCCAATGGGGACCGACCCTGTCGTGGTACCACTGCCTCCTTTTCTCTCTGGAAAGCACCTGCCACAACCTGGTATTCCAGGTTCTCGATTCATCAAAGACTTCTTTTAAGGAAGAACATCTAATATGCCTGGGTTAAAGCAATCTAAAATTAAAGCTTCATTACCAGATAGACTCTGAAAGTCTGATTTCAAACACTTTACAACACTACTTTTTACAAAAGCAGCTCTAAAATAATGAGAAATGCCTCTGATGTGCCAGACTCTAGGCCAGGGGCTCTATATACGTACTCATATTTAATCCTAAAAACGACCCTAAACAAGGCAGTTACTTTGATTTCACAGACAATGAAACTGAAGCACAGAGAGGTTACATGCCTGGGCCCGGATTATATCCCTGTGTAAGCGCCAGGATTCAGACTCATGTTCAAAGCCCCAGCCTGTCTACTATAAACAGCAGGTCAAAGACAATACATAGTGGAGTCCAAAATCTGTAATCCTAATGCCCAAATTTACTGTCTGTGTGACCTCATACAAATTACTTAACCTCTCTATGCCTCAGTTTCCTCATTTAAAAGAGAGAGAGAGAGAGAGAGAGAGAGAGGAGGATATTAATAGTACCTATCCCTCATAGAACTGCAGAACAGGTAAAGTATTCAGAACAGTGTGTAGCATATGAGAAATGTTTAATAAATGTTAGCTCTAATTATTACTATTATACTACCACATAACGCACCCTCCTATATATCCAAGTTGCTAAAACTTTCCAGGTGTAAGAAACTTAGATCCAATTATAACATCTTGCTGCCCCTGGAGTATACTGATAGGATGGAGCTAAGTGCTAAACAAGAATCATGCTCACACATTTTAAGACTTCTTTCATTTTCAAAAGCAGGAAAGGATCAGAAACAAAAAGACATTATACACAGAAATCAACAGACTGCTGAGACCAAATGCTTAAAGGATCTCAAGACTAGTTAACAATTCCAATAATCCAATCTACCAAGTAGCTTCAGAGGTACTCTCCAAATATAGCAAGTAAATGCAAAAAAAAAAAAAAAAAAGGTTTTCATACTAATCAAATCATCGAAAACAAAACAAAGCCAAAAGTGAACTAACACATATGTGAAAGGTATGGAAGGATTTCAGGGAAGCTCAGTAACCCAGACAAGGCAAAGTCAGTGAAGACCGAATGAAGGGTGGAACTAAACTGAGCACAAAAGGAACACAGGGCAGGTGGGGAGGCCTGCAGCCTGCCCAGGAGAAACTGCTGTGCGCATTAGAAGATGGAGACAACCCTGGTGAGGCTGACCCCTGGGGAGACAGCCTGCCTGGCTCAGAGAGATGGGTGCTGCCCTGTGACAGGACTCCTCAGCTCTAGTCCTGGCCCTGCCAATATCTAGCAAAGCCTTGAGCACTCGAGATGGCAAACAGACTCAACTAGACCTCTGGGCTCCCTTCCAGTGCCAACGGCCTGAGATTCTAATTACAAAAAGGAAGGGAAGCAGGTAAGACAAATTTACCCACGTTTCTTTTTCTTGGCCTTTGAACCAAGAGCCTCCAACTCCCCAATGAGTTTTGTTCCAAACATTCATTCGTAGGTCAGAGTTGGAAGCTCAGAATGCATTTCTGCATGCATGGGAACATTACGTATTGTGATTATGTCTTCAAGTAAGCCTATGAAAGTCTACTTGGCCCCTAATGCAGTATAAACGTGACTTAAAACTTTCCGATGGCTGTCCACTTGTTACAGAGCAAAGTGGAAACTCCTCAGCTTTGCATTCAGGGCTCTCCTAACCTGGCAATCACGAATATCATCATCAACATTTTTGTAGGTTTTGAGAGCTTATGAAGTGTTTGCTTAAATCTCATGTCACTAACACAACTGCCCAGTGACCAATCAGTTATTACAAACTGAAATTTAGAAAGACAACATGGCACGAAAAGCATCAGAGCCACACCTTCAACCAGCCTCTCTGGCTGCAAGTCCAATGTCCTTTCTAACTTCTGCACGGCAACTTCCCATAGCCTTTCCGACTTTAGTTCCCACACCCACAGGCCGGTGCACCCCATGCTCTAGCCTAGTGAATCATGTGCTGTTCCTTAAGTCTTTACTATTGCCAACAACATTTCTCCAGCTATCAGCGTCTTAATCACCCTCAAATGCCACAACCTCTACGAAGCTTTTACCCAATTACCTGAGCAAAATTAAAGCTGCATCTCCAAAGCATTTTGTCTCTGCTCCTTCCTGGGATTGATAAGCCTCCTGTGGTAATAAACCGTATTAAACACACCACTACCTCCTCAGAACACCCACCATAGTTCTGCTACTCAATAGATACTGGATGCTCAGTTGTCCAGTGAAGTAATGTAACCATTTTGACTGCTTTTTATTAAACCACCTAATCAAAAATGCATTCTAAGTTCCATCTCAGAACATTTAGAGCACATCTGTGCTTTGTAAGCAACTCCATCCCCACCCCCAACAACCCCCAGTCTGGAAAATGGGGAGGAGCAGCTTTTGTGTCAGAATGGAGAGAACCAAATCTACCAGATTTTAAGAATTACTGGGGCAGTTGTCAAGCATATGAATTCCTAGGCCCACTTGTTACTACATAATCTCCAGGTGCAAGGGTTTCGAAATCTTATCGCTTAACAAGTGCTCCCAGTTAATTCTCATAATCACAGCACGTTCTGGAAACACTAGGTTAGATCTCTGGGTCCCAATCCTAGCTGCATATCAGAATCACCTGGTGGAAGCCAGGTACACCTTCTGCAAGATGGGGTGAGGGTTGGGCAGGTGGGTTAAAACATGCATTTAGAGTAGGGGCAATATAGTCCCTGAAGAGGAGAAAACTGATGGGGGGAGGGAGGGTGTTAAAAAAATTTAGTTATCACAATGGTTTGCAGTTGTCCGAAGGGCCACAAAATATATATGTAGATATATAGTAGTACATCTGTGATGTCAGAATTTCACAACGGAAGGGGAGATTACAAAAAATATGTCTAAAGAGACTAGGGGAGGGGGCCCTAATGAAAATTAGGTTTAGGAACTTTGGATTAAGGTGATGAACAAAATCAATCCCTCTTACATTTGCATAAAATATTTCCCCTCACCCCATACACTTGTCCTACAGTTGCTCTGAATTGAAAAGATTTGCTAAGTGAGGAGCAGGTCAAAGATGATACAAACCTTGAATGTTGGAGCCTAACTATACATGGGCATCTTCATAACAGGGCTCCTTACCAAAAAAGTTTTTAATATGTTATCTATGGCAATTACAAGGGACCTCTCTATTCTCCTTTTGAGGTCTCTGAGCCAGGGCGTGTACAACATCCCTTCTTACTTCAAGATGGCTTGGAAGGACTGGGGAGGCTCCTTTATCCTAAACAAAAAAACAAAATTAGGCTCTAGGTTGGAGGAAGGTGTAGCCTCTTTAGGGTTAAGGTTAGAATTAAAATTAAAAATCCAGACCCCTCCAAAAGCACAGGGCCTGGCCAGCTGTGATGATCAGAAGTCCAAAAGAAAAATGGGGTGTAACTTGAAGGAGATACAAAGATTACGCCTGAGCAAGCCTGTAGACAGAGTGTCTGCAAGAGCGGGTGGTGGGCCCAGTGAAAGGATGCCCTGATATAGTGTATTCTTTTGAGACTGATGGAGAGAATGGCCATCACAGGCCAGCAAGAACAGGAATGGAAACTGTGATCATGCCATTCCTCTGCTCGAAAAATCTTTCAGGACATTCAGCCAGTAAGTTACTCAAAGGGGTAAAAGAAGCCAACAATAACCAGAGAAGGAAAATGAAAGAACACAGCAACAGAAGAGGAAGGCAATAAAAAGTTACACACCATAAAAAGCAGTAGAAAGGAGAATCAAAAGGATATAAAAATCGTAATTTCAGAACTAGAGAGTAGCTTAAAGATTATCTAATCTATGACTCTAAGAGCTGGCAGTCTCCCGAGCCCCAACTCACCTCCTGCAAACTAGTTCTTAGTCTGCTGATTACCATGGGACTCCTGGCCCCACCCTGAGAGCTTATTCAGTAAGCCACAGTGAGGCAATGCATTGCAGTTTACAAACTTCTCAGGTGACTACAAGCAGCCAAGTCTGGGAGACATAGGGCTGGGCTTGGTTTTATAGACATGGAAACCAGCTGGCTGGAGGACGGCGGCGCTGAAACGAGAACCCAGCTCCCTTCCTCCCCATACAAAGGTCTTCCAGCTCCTCACTGACTGCTGCGCCTTTTCTGAATGCCAACAGTACAATTCTAGTTCTAGTTGCAAAAATATCCTTTTTTCTGAAGTCACTATCAACTTTGAAGAGTGCCCCCTTCCCTGTTTCTACAACTCCAGGAACAGAAAGCACAACTATAACATTTATAGGACTCCCTATTTTCCATGCCGATGACTTCTCTGCCAATTTCTAGTGTTAATTTTCAAAACAGTGGCAGTAGAGAGGGTTCACTGAACAGGAGAGGGGGAGGCTGACATGGCTCCCAGGCTTCCCAGCCTAAGAGGACTGACTGGCTGCCCACATAAGCAGGCTGCTATACAACTACACCTTTAAGGTAAGGCAGCCAAATTTTAGAACTTGGTTACTTTTCAAAGATTTCTTCCTCTGCACAGACTCACAAAACTCCACATCCAGAGTGCATTCCTCAGCCATTACATAGTCAAGATTTGGAACCCACAGCTGTTATGAAGTGTACCTAAGAACTACATAAAGCAAATTTCAAAGGAAAATTCAATGCTCTTTCCCCCATGCATGGTTTACAGGCAGCAATAAATGCCCCAGACATTGGAATACACTCAGTACAGAGTAACCAGAATGGCAACGCTAGTGATAAGATTTGGAAGAGATTTGCAGGCAACATCAAATGGTCCATGAATGGTTAAGGCCTGTCACATGGTGAAAGAATTAGACTTGCTTAGTATGGCTCAGTAGCAGGGAACTAAAGGAAGAAAAATGTTCCCCTATATACTGAGCTAAAATGTGGCAGGGTCCTTTGTGGGTACAGCAAATTCTCTGTTCAAGCACTGGCCAAGTGACCACTTAGTATGGTTTTACGAAAGGAACTGAAGAACCACATGGATGGTTGATTTACAAAGTGCCTTCTTGACCCCAGTATTCTGCAAGTTCAATTTCCATGCACATCTTCCTCCCACTACTCAAAATTTACCAATGTTCTTAGATAACAGCATGTGATATGCACTCTGATCTATAATTAACTAACAACAAATACAGCATTTGCAAGAAGCAGCAAAGCAACCTATAGGTTTTCTGGAGTCCTAAGATAGCATCCAAAATTCAGGTTAGGACATGATGTCACATCCCCTGGTAAATTAGAAGAAAAATACAGGAAGCATTGACCAAGTCAGGTAGCAAAAAATATAGCACTACTTTTCGTGAGTACTGGGAGGAAGGAGAAAAGAAAAGTTTTGCAAGAAAATTACCAGCTTGGCTTTTTCACCAGGATACCTGATGTAATACATTAAGTTCTTTACAAGAGAATTTGTGTCCTTCCCTCAAGAGTTACAAAGAACTTTTAAATACGTGATTTTAATTGATTTCTATCAATATTTTCCATGCTAATAGCAGCTTATCTTTAAATTTAAAAAAACAAGCCTCACAGATGAGAACAGCGTCCGGAGTGGTAATGACATGTCTGAGTAAAGGGCTGGGATGTTCAGACCAAGAGCAGGCTAGACACAGCTCGACTTCTGGAGTCACAGTGAGGCTCGGGTGAACCAGAGAATTTAGGAAACCTTAAAAACTTAAACCTGGGAGATGTGTCCAAGCATCCAAGCTATTTTTTGTGTATTTATGATGGCTGAGCCGGAAGAGCCAGATGGCATCATATGACAGTATTTGCTCTAACAGCCCTTTCTAGGACACGGGAGGGCTCACGGCTAACTGGGCTCAGCGTTCCTCACTCACAGGAATATGCTAGCATCTCCCAAGAACACACATGTGGGTTAAACGTCTGCAAGAAGTCAGAGAGAATGAATTCTTTGTGTAGCCATTCTTCCCCCACATCAGGAAGGAAGGAAGGTATTCCACCAGGACCTAGAACGGAAAAACTGGAGTGAAAGAGAATTTAGTTACAGTCAATGAGGTTTCAAATCTTTGCCAGTGACAGATGAGGTGGCCATTTGTCTGGTAATCCTAAGTGAACCACAGTCAAAACGTGAACCAACCGCTTCACTGTCCTTGCATCTAGTAGGGCCTGGCCTACTGCCCAGCAACTATATAAGCACTGGAAACTTGCCCTCCCCAGCAACCTTTAGTAAGACACGCTTTCACTGCTCCAAGTCGTTTATTTATGAAGATAATGGAAATGCCAACAACTTTCCTGGCTCTCAAAATGCTAAAGCTACCCTCCTGGGCTAGACCACAGCAATACTGAGGGAATAAATCTCATCTTATTTCTCCCTGACCTCCACCATTCCAAGGGTGGACTTCATTAAAATGTACTTTCTCTGGCGTCATGTGGACCTTTCTTTTAGAGTTTCCCACCTGTTTAAACACTAAAGAGGCAAGTTTAAACCGTGTTCCCTGGTCTCCCTCTGGCATCTGAGTCTCTGCTGTTGCTGTATCCTCCCCAGCTCCTCTGCAATTTTCCTCCCTCAGTTGCTGTGTTCTTCTTATCAAGGATCAGTACCCCTTTCTAGCCACCTGATGCTTGAACAGTGGATGAGCTGTTCTTATAGGACCTAGAAATACACAGCTGGGGTAAGAGCAAAGAGAGACAGTCTCTCAACACATGACAAGTGCAGTAATTACATTTTCTTTAACAAGTTTTATTTCAAAGTCACCACTGACAAGGCCTAAACACTTTTGACTGGACCTATTCAAAAAGCAAAAGAACATAACAACTTCACCAAACTAAAAAAAAAGAAAAGAAAAGAAAAGAAAAAGAAAAACCCTAGCATTAGAAAGCAAAGCATTAACCTTCGTGTTCTTTCCAAAGTCGGTCTCGCAATGTTACATCTATAACATGGTCGAAAAAAGTTACTGAAAAATTCTCCCCTTAAAGACATCTTTCCTAGTGCAGGGGTTCTAAGACCCTGAGAAAGGCTACCACAGAACAACCCAGGAAGGAGAGAGAGAGATGTATTAAGAAGAGAAAAGCAAGTGATTACTTCTCAGATAATATTCTGAGAGTAAATGAGGGTATAAAACAAAGAAGCACAGCCATCATAAATCACACACTGCCTGAAAACATGGAAGCGGCTAAAAATGTTTTTTAAATAAAATAAATAAATCACACGCACCTCAACGTGCAGAGCAGGATCTTGATGACAGGCACTACTGAGTCCCTGAGACAGGTGACTTCGCCACCAGGCAGAGGACACACAGTGCTGAGGGCCTGCAATACTTTTAGGGGCCTCAAAAATGCTTTAATTTCTTTTAAAATCAAAAGAAAAAATAAATAATGAATATATCATAACAAATCAGTCTGGATATCTATCTAGTGCAGTCATAAGATATAACTTGTAATTTTTTTTTTTATGGAAGAAGGAGCCCATGAAGGCAAAGTGCCTATGCTAGGGCCCAGTAAAGTTGCACGTGGCTCTATCCTTAGAGAAAAAGCAGATGCTAGAAAGGCAAGTTGCTCCGGGTCCAAGCCAAACACACAGGAACCCACAGGGCATTCAAATGATGTGCAGCATTAATACAAATGCTTTTTTCTGTAGTGAAAGCTGAACACTGAACTCTGCATATTACAACAGGCATAAAGTAAAGGGAAAAAGTAATTTTTGCTTTCAGTTGTTCAAAGAAAGCCTGGTGCAGGCGACAGATTTGTAAATGCTCTCTGAAATAATAAAGGAAGAACAAGCTCTGGTACCTGAAGAAAGCATAAGTCAACAAGTTCTTAAGATCCTTCCATGTGGCTGGCACCGTGGGTGGGATACAAAAAAGTGGTAGCGCACAGTGCCCCCATATCTAGGACATGCCGGTGTGTTGTGCCTTGCTCTTTTTTCCCCCAGTCATATTTACTTCACTTCTTTAAAACTATTTACCAAGTTTTGATTTTACTGTATGTACACTTCAGTGTCTTACTTTTTAATATAATATTACATCACAAATAATTTCCTATGGAATTCACTAAGGTACATGACAACCCCTCTTATGGTATCCTGAACAAAATGGAGCAATATGGGAAGGATAAACTCAGAAAGGACGGGAGGGGATTAAAAACTGGTTAAATAATCAAAGTCAAGTCACAGAATGCTGATCTGCTCATGATCCGCTTGTTGGAAAGACCGTGGGGTATGATGCAGGACGTCACGTGTTCCGTACTTTAACTAATGAATCTGAGTCACTGACATCCACCAGCACTGGGCCTACCACGTGCAGAGCTCCATACCAGATGCTGTGTACACACTGACTCAACTTACCCTTTCAACAACCTGTGAGATAGAGATTTTTCCACTGCATACCTATGACACTCCAAAAAGGTAACTAACTTGCTGAAGGTCACACAGCTAGCAAGTAGCAGAACAGAAGTCTAAATTCAGTCTCCAGCTCCTACTTTCTTTCCATTTGATGACACATTTATTTCATTTTCAAGGTTCCTGAAACTAACCAGAGTAAGTTATATGAAAATAAGAGGGAAAAAGATCTCTTTAAAGTCAGCTGCAGTAAAGTTAATGTGCTAATCTAATGAGATTATATTTAGGCCTGAGAAATGTGAAGTCTTACATTTAGAGCCAATAAACTAAAATTTTTAACAGAATCGTGGAGACCTGGCCCAAAGGTAGTATGAACATGCTGGGATGGATTTAAATATAACCTCAAAGTGAAATCCAAAAGTTATATGCCCAAATTATACCTACTAAGCTATAAATTCACCATGAATCCAATAGTTTTATATATACACCCACACACTCACACACACATGCTCACACGATCTAGGACTGCATTCGCAAACGTATTATGCCCAGGATGAGGGAGAGAAGTGATGGTTCTCTGCCCAGGCTGATAAATCCCATTTGGGGTAGCACATCTTAAGAAGGATTTCAGTGAAATCTAACATCTTTACAGGAACATAACCAGACAAAATAAATGAACCAGAAAAACCTTTAACTGAAGATGAGTTTATACAGAAGGTGGGTGGGGTGAGTTTAAGGGCAGAGAGGAAGGCAGCACACATCCTTCAGAAAATACATTTAGCGCCCCCGCCTGGTGTGCCCAATCTTCCTTCCCACGGGGCTTTACATTTCTTTGGTCCAGAGTGGAGGTTTCCTACTTCTTTACAGGTGCCTAAACAAAGAACCTCCTCGATCCAAGACTAAATAATTTAGGGTTCTGCTAATAACAATTTAGATGTTTCCCCAGGCCTTACGATATGTTCACTTAGTAAATGTTCAGGCATTTCTATGAAGAGATGCTAGCAATATGGTATCTTCTTTAAGTAAGTGCTTCTCAAGGCCCCTTGAATGACATCTACCTCCTCCTCCTTCCTTGTTCTACCTGCCAGAAGCATAAATCTAGGGGAGGATAATAAGACAAATGTGATGGGCAGCAAAGGACTGTTTTGAGATGTAAATCCAGAAAAGACATCTAAACTTCATTTCTCCAAAATGCCTTTCCATTTTTAACCATCATCATTATATCACTCTGCCACTTAACTCACCTTTCTGGAAAGACACTCCAGTTATCATCGGACCCTTAATTGGCCTCTCTCTCTTCCACAGCTCTTAGTACTTCTTGTTTTGAAGCCTTAATCAATGCTCTGATCATCACCCATGTGGGTCACTGCTGCCACCTCTCCAGTCTCCCAGCCTGCAGCGCAGTTCACTGTGCCAAGTCCCCATGGTCTTAGCTACCACAAGGGTCAATGCTTCCCTGACAACTTGAAACCCAAGATGCATCCGGTGTATCAAAGAATTAAGCTGCTCTGCATGAGTTCATATGGTCTGCCTTGGATAACTCACACCCCAAAAGATAAAAGTTTTTATGAAATAAATGAGATTAAGTAACCACTACAATTTCCTAGAAGTGAAAGGAAGTAGATTTGGCAAGTCACTTCAATGACCTTGATGTCTATTCTGGGAAAGATTGAAGAGCACCTTTTTTAAAAATTTAATTTAGAAAGCATTTTTCACTTAAATCCTCCCTCCCATATCTTTGTCCATGCTCATAACAGCATACATGAACACACATGTACACAGTCACATAGTTTATCATTGTTTTGTATAATAAAAATGGAATATGATACAATCTTATCTACATCTTTCTTTTCTTAAACAAAAATATATTAAGAAAGTTCCTCTGTGACAATTAATAAAGCTCTATCTCACCTCTGTAAGGACTGCACCATAACTGTGGTATGTATGCAGCGTGATTTATTCAACAATTTCACTGACAGGCATTTATTTTCTTTTCTTTTTTTTTTCCTGCCACCACAAAAATATATTATTAATAAAAATCCTCTGTCTTGATACACTGGTATTTTTATTTATAAAACAGAATGCCAGAACTAGAATTACTGAGCTAGATTTTCAATTTTAATAGATACTGCTGGAATGACTTCCAAAAGGGCTGTATCATTCACATGTCCACCATTGCCCTACATCCCAAAGGCAGGTGTTTTAAAACTGTGGTCCCCAATCCCCATAAACCACTACCTCCCAAGGCCTGTTAGGGACCAGGTTGTAGAGCTCTACCACCTTCCCTTAGCCCCCAATGTGGAAAAATTGTCTTCCATGATACTTAGGAAGGGGAGTGCACACAGCAGGAGGTGAGCAGTGGGAGAGCCAGTGAAGCTTCCTCTGTATTTACAGCCACTCCCCATCCCTCACCTCACCACCTGAGCTCCAATCCTCTACCTTCCGCCCTCCTACCCCCATGGAAGAATTGTCTTCCATGAAACCAGTCCCTGGTGCCAAAAAGCTTGGGGACCCCTGTAAAAGATAATCTATGTTACTGCCTCTATGTACAAAGATTATCTCTGGAAACACATAAAGTAATAAAAGAGTGACTTTCTTCTTGGAAGGGAAGTGCAGACCTGGGAAAGTGACTGAAGAAACACCCACTTTTCACTGTACATACCCCTTTTGTGCTGTATTCATGTGTTACTATGTCCATGGTATTACATGACACATGCATGCATGCAAAACATAAAATGCTCTTTAAAATACTTGCATACATTTCAAAAAAAGGTGTTGATCATACAGTACATACAGCATTGGCTTTATGCAATTAAATGATGTGAACTTAAAATGCATAGAATTTAGCTTAAACAATTATTTTTGAGTACATACACTACACTGGATTCTAGGAATACAAAAATTAAGGCAATTTGTGACAACGTGGATGGAATTGGAGAACATTATGTATGCTAGGTGAAATAAGCAAAACACAGAAAGATAAATCCATGTCTCACTTATAGTTTGCAGAAACTAAAACAATTGAACTTATGGAAGGAGAGAATGTTACCAGAGCCTGGAGGGGGTGAAGGAAATGAGGGGATGACAGTCAAAGAGTAAAAAGCAGTAAGATAGAAGGAATTCCTCAGTAGGAAGGAATAAGTTTGATTGTGAGATCGATTGCACAGCATGGTGAATATAGCTAATAATTGAATACCGTGCATTTCAATATGGCTAAGAGTAAATTCCAAATCGTCTTATCACAAAACATGTTAAATATTTGAAGTGATGGATATGTTAATTACATTGATTTAATCATGCCACATTGTATTCAAAAATAATCATTTTGTACCCCATAAATATATACAACTACAATTTGTCAACATATTGTATTATTAAAAAAAAAAAAGTCCCTTCCCTCAACAAACTCGGAATCCTTTGATGAAAAAGACCTGCATGCCAGACATGCACAATGCCAGGTGGCATCTATGATGCTGGGGAAGGACGTTCTCCGGGCTCGTTAAGGAGTTGGCTAGTTGGTACACAGGTGAGGCATGAGAATCAGCACCTCCAATTGAAATTAGGGGCTGGAACCTTAGGGGTGATTATGGGTGACTTTTTTCTTCTGCCGCTGTAAACATTTCTTTGTCAAGGTTTCTAAAAAGGGCATCAATAACATTTCCATAATGGAGGGCGGGGGAGGGAACTCCTTCAAAGGTATCAGCCCAAATGAATTTTTCTGGCTCATACATTGAAACACTAATTAAAATTCTGGCTATCTGCTTTGTCTTAAATGAACCTAATGTGTTGAAATGTTTTAAAGGGGAAGCAAGCTAGATTTTTATAGGAAGTTCAGACTGTTTCAGATTGTTCGGTATACATGAAAGCATTCAGAAGTAGTGGTAGAGGAATCAGAAACAACAGGAATGAAGAGGTGCTACCCATGTCCTTTATTCTTCCCTCTAGCCCTCACAGGGTCACTTTCAAAAGATGTTTAGTTTACAAAGTATCCTAGAAAATACATAAAACCTTGAATAAGGAACTTTAACTTGCCATTTACATATTTTGATTGTAATAAAGCAATATTAAATGGCAATGACTACAAATGTAGCTCTGTTTTGATTTTGGTAACTCAAAATCAACACAAAAAAGATTTTTACTGATTTCTATAGTCACCAGGCACTTAGCATTTCCATCTCAGTGATTTCTCTTTCCCGTGTTTCTTTTGCAAAAGATTCAAGAGGTTTTGGGGAGAGATACCAAGGATATCGATTTCAATCTTAAAATATACCTATATATTCTGTCAGATGATGAACACAGAACTATTAATGTATAGTAAGTAGAGAACGTGGACCCAACATCTATTTTGTAGTCCAAGACTAAATTACCCTGAATATAATTACCAAGCCAAGAATGAGAAACATACCGAACAAGAAAAAAATGTGCTCTTTGGTACCAACCTCACTATAATTTATATGCTAAAAATATCTAATAAAAAGCCTGATGTTAAAGACATTGAAGATTAAAGCCTCTTTCACTTAAAAACTGCTTCTGAAAATGGAATTACATTAGGTATACCTTCATGCATTTGCCAAAAGAGCTCACGTTATAAAAGCAAAACTTTCAATTAAAATTTTAAATGATTAGCAGGAAAAGAATGCAGAGTAATTTCACTTCAAAAGTTACAAAAGGGAGATGAAAACTAAAAGCAGCGACCGGCTTGGGTACTAGTTAAACCTGCTTATATCCTTGATACAGGAAGCATTTTGTTTTGACAGCAGCCTGGGCCAAAACCAAAGTATTATTTTTCAGTGCTAGCATTAAAAACAAACAAAAACAATTTTTTTTTTAAACTGGCCTGCCTGTCTGCAGGAAGATCAAGATCATATTGGCCAAAACAAAAACTTTCACAGGGATGACCATCTGTGGACAGTGAACCCTGTCTTCCTGTGTGAACACAGTAGAAAAGAGAACTTTCTTAAATCTGTCCACTGAAAACGAAGGCCTTAATTTCCCTACAGGAACAACTCGCAGAGGCTAAATATTATGGAGAGTCCCAGAGCCTTGGCAGGCCGAGATTACAAATGACTGTCACCACACTTCAATATCCTACCAGGAGAGGACTGAGCCTGGGCTAGGCCTCGGATACCAGCTCCTCAGGACACGCTCAGCTGTGTGTTTGTGTGCACGCGGGCACATGCAAGTATGTGGAGGAAAAGCCCTATGCTAGAGTAGAAAATAGAACAAGAGAAAGGAAAATCTCAAGCAGTAGCCACTATGGGGCCCAAGGCAGACATGACTTGGAACTACATGCCACGCCATTTTCAGACATCAGTGTTAAACAGAACGACAGAGATCCCTTCATCCATGGGCCCTATATAGTACTAGACACTGTGGAACATACCAAAAAAAGTATAAAATGTAATCCTCATTCTCAGGGGTTATATACTTCCTCTAACAAACATATCAGAATTCAGAGTAGGGATAGGGACTCTGTATCTCCAATCATAGGTAACTAACATGTGCCAAAAAGAACAAGGTACTTGATGGATATTCATGGCACTCCTCACAATGCCCTAGATGGAACCATCATTCTCACTTAAAGGATGAGAAAACTGAGGCTCAGAGATGATAAGTAACTTTGCTAGATCACAGAACCACTAGAGGGTGGAGGTAAGACATGAACCTAAGTCCATTCAACCCCAAAGCCCACCACACCACTGTTTCTCACAATGTGGCCCTGTTCCCATCAGCAGCAGTCACCTGGGGCACTTGCTAAAACTACAGATTTCCTGGCCCCATCCACCACCCCCATCTCAATGAAGTGGATCAGAATCACTGGAGATGGGGCTCCAGAATCCATATTTTTTAAAGAACTCCCCAGGTGCTTCTGATAAAGGACCAAGTCCAAATCACTGTGGTGCCCCCACCAGTGACCAGAGAAAGGCAGCCTGCTTCTTTACTTAATAGATATGCAAGAGGTTTGGCAATGAGCCCCATTTAGATGAGCATATCGTTCAACAACCATGCTGCCATAAAGCCACATGCACATCATTCTTTAAAATCATCACTTAGGGAAC
>NW_012148507.1:690779-712451 GCF_000956105.1 Propithecus coquereli
CAAATTGTTGAACTGTCAGTGTTGAACACTTAAAAACCAGGAGACTGTACATAAAAACTGATTTCTGGTGCGGGGAAGCATCCAGGGAGGCAGTAGCAGCAGGCCCCCCTTTTCCTCTGGCAGGGCTGGGCAGGGGCGGGGGTAGCTGTCCCCTGTAGATGGGGCATGCATGGTCGGCCTATCGCCAGAACTCCCCATCCTACTATTTGCCCACTGGGCCCTGCCACAGGTGTTTGAGTTTGTGGCTCCTGACAAAGCTGATCCGCCCAACAAGCAAGCACAGCAACTCCTGGGCTTCCTTAAGGGCAAGGACTGCCACACCCTACCACTCATCCATCCACTCCTGAGTCACACCCCGGAATACTGGCCTCACCCAGAGCTGCTTCCTTTCACGAATCTTCAACTCCAATATCCCGGATCTGGCCATGACCTCTCCCATGGTCTCAGTCCCACTATGCCTGCTGTTTCCATTTTCTCTCACCACTCTTTCTTGCTGGAACTCCCTTCTTTCTCTGTCCAGCCTACAGAGCATCCCACGTACCTTTTCATCAGGATGCTTGATGGCCTCATTCCCTTTTGTCCTGTCACCCCCTATTCTGTAGGTGGAACTGGCAGCCATGATCCACCTTTCTCTACTCTAAGCCTGTATAGTTAGAAAAAACCCACACAGGCTGGCACCACCAAAACTTCATGCCAACCGCAGCAATGCCCATTTGCTCCCTCTTCCATTCCTTCCCCTCCCACCTTCATGCCCCATGAAGCAGCCTGTGCTCCACCTCCACCCTCTGGCCTAGCAGACTGCCCTATCTCGTTCTGAATTGAGAAAACTAAAGCCACCAGGCTTGATCTTTTATTTATCTGTAAGCATCCTTGCCCTCTTTCCTCAAATTCTGAGGGTGGTACTCAGTTACTCAAATTGAAAATCCAACTGTTATCCTTGACTCCTCCAACCCAACTCTCCACTTCAAATCCAGTTTCCAAAACTGCCCCATCTCCAGTCTTGTTCCTCTCAAATCCATCCACAAACTGCCATCAGGCTGAGCCCTCTGAATTAACGTCTGACAAGACACTGATCCACCTAGGAAGTAAAAGCCAAGCTCCTTAACCTGGCATTCAAGGCCACCCACCACGGGCCCTGCCGCACCTCTTGACACCCTCTCCTTACACCCCAGGCTTCCAACACTGCTCTGTTGTGCCTCCTGCCTGTGCAGGCTGCCCCTACCTCCGGGAAGACGGTGTTAGTGCCACAACCCAGGCCTGTTGATCTGCTCTGCTCAGATGTCTGATTTCATCGCTAAACTCCAACACCTAAAGGCAGAGACTGCGCTCACTTTTGCGCCCGCAGTGCCTCACGCACAGTGGGCCATCAGGACACACCAGCCGCATGAGATCTCAAGGCTGCCACCTGATGGGGCCTGCTGGATTAAAAGCCTCAGCTTTTGCAGCCTGCTAGGCCGGGACTTAACCCCAGCCCAGCCTTTCCCCATCAGAGTGTCCTGAGGCAAGTGCTCAGCCTCAGTTTTCCCATCTGTAAAATATTTAAATTTTAAAAAACCTCCCATTATAAGGCTGACGTGAAGACTGAAGAAAAGCTGTTCAAGTGTCTAGTCGTGCACCTGAAATACCATAGGCAGCTAATAAAGAGCTGCTATTGGTGTTTTAAAAATTATAACTCAGGTTTTATTCAACTCTTCCTGGAGCAAGGGTAGGTTGTCCAGTGTGTGAGCAGCTCAGGTCCTCGGCTTCAGAAACACCTCCTGCCTTTTGGTCATTTCACTCTTCATTAGCACCTCTGCTAATAGGCAAGAGGGAGAGGAAACATCCTTCTGTCAACACGACTAATGATGTGTTATCTTTCTGCGCTACTGTTGACCCTCTGCCAGCAGGACCTGCTGACTCAGCCCACACCACCTCCCTGCTCAGGTGGACAGCAAACAAATGTCAACACGCCTCGCTGGGGCCAGTTGCAGTCTGGCCCACACAGTTCCTGCTCAAGCAGGACAGGCAACACCGACAAAGGCACAGAGGCCTGGAAATCCAAGACCACTGAGTCACAGAAATTTAACAAGTTAGAAAATAAGTGTATTGGGCACTTTAATTTTTATAATACCCTATTTACTTATGTTTTTGTTCTCTCAAAATTACTCACATGGTGAGAATAAAATCGAGGGAAAATGTCTACATGTAAGAGCTTTTTTTAAAAAGAATATTCTGAAACAGAAATCATTCCTGCCAGAGAATTTTCCTAAGCAGATGGTCCCCGTGCTTTTGGCAGAAGCCGCAGGGTTAAACGAGAGACATAACATCTATCTGCTGGGAAAGAAGGGTGTCGGCAAGAACCACACGGGCTCTCGGGCCTGCCTTCCTGCCCAGATGCTGCAGAGTGCCCACCCTACGCCCATCCCCAACCCTCTTGTTCCGGTTCCTTGCCTACCTGCCTCCCACTATAGAGGCAAAATTTTATTTCAAAGTCAGACACTGTCATTCTCAGCCTCGCTGGGGTCTAGGGACGGCCCTGTGACTCTGTATGTGCCGTTCCTTTCTGCTTGGGAGGCAGAGAGGCTGCAGAAGAGAAACTCCCAGCAAGTCACGGAGAAGTCACACCCGTGCCCAGCACTGTCCCCACCTTCAGGCTTCCTAATGTGTGAGATCACTGAATGCCTCTTTCATTCAAGGCATTTTAGGTTGAGATTTTTGTTATTTGCAGTCCAGAGTATTCTGGGCTGAACCCTCTACTAAGGGTAAACTAACAGTGAACTGAAATTGTACAAGTTACCTGATGCTTCTCTTGGACTAGATTTACCTTGGACCTAAACCTAAAAATTGAAATAAAATATCTTAGAATATATAAAATTTATAAGGCTATATAAAATACACATCATAAGTAAATATCCTCTGCTATATCTGTCTTACCAAAAACATCTTTACACATATTTTCTTTTCAAACAGTATGTTACCGAAGAGGGGTGGGGGTGGAGTAAGGTTGAAGTGTAGGGGTCTGATTAGCTTAGCTCCTTTGTGTGGGTGTGCGCGCACGCGCATGTGCTTTCAGCGCATCACTACAGTTACCAGAGACATGTGGCGTAAATAACACCTCCCCCTCCTTCCTCTTGCCACTTCACAATGAAGTTATCAAAAATCAAAGTATGAGAATAAGTGCAACATGCTGTCAGGTAAGGTGGGTCTATTGTAAAATGCATATTTTCTATTAATTTTTTTCTATTAACTTTTATTAGCATCCATTTGTAGCAGCACTGAAATATGTATAATTCTAGAAAGTAAATTAGTACCTCTTTATACTGACCTTTATAGCAAGACTAATAACTGCCTTATAAGCTAATCACTTGATATGCTTCAAGAACAAGGAGAAATAGTATAACAGCTGAATAATTATGAGCAGAATTATAATGCGAGCACTGCTATGATAAAACAGGTGCTCATGATGTTCAGTAAGTCCCCTGTTGTTTTCCTAGTTGGATGCACTTTTACTTTGAGAATGCATAAGCTTAGATTCAACTGTAAGTTACTTTCTGAAGGTCAGAAATCCAGCACCAAAGAAATGGGTCACTTATCTTTGGAAGATAATTGTTGAATGAGCTCATTAATATTTGGTGACGTGATTCTTAAAATGATATTTCAGCTCAGTGCTCTTTTTCTTAATTATGCAAAAATAACCCAGGCTCATGGGTGTCTCTCTGTTCCCCTTCACAGAACAGATGCAACTGCTCAATCATCAGGTGGCTTCTGGTGCAGACAACACTGTCTCCCAGTGTTTGACCTTGAGGCAGGAAGGTCCACTGGTTAGGAGCACCAGCTCTTGAGCCAGACTGCATCACTTCTAATCACAGCTCTGCTACTTAGTAGCTGTGTGGCCTTGTCAAGTTATGCATCCTCTCTGTGTCCCAGTGTCCTCATCTGTAAAATAAAGCTATTTATGTAAAATAAGGGTATGGTTGTTGTGAGAATTAGATGAGTTATTCATGGAAAGTGAATGAATAACTTCAGGAAAGATTGCTCACAAAACGTTGGTCATATTTATTATAATTCTCATCATGCAGGATTCCTCTCCTATATTCTAGATCTCATAAAAACTTCCACATTTTCCAATCCTCCCTAAATCAGTAAATGGTTCCGCCATCCCATCCAGTTAATAAAACCACAAATTGACATCCTGCAGGCATTGTCTACTTTACCCCCAAGCTGTATTTCACTAATCACTGCTACCACCCAGTACAAGTCACCTATCAGCTCTTGCCCAGAATCTTTCAACAAGAGCCCCTCTCCTGGTCTCTCTGAGGCTTCTCTTCCTCCCTAAAGTCTAATCTCTAATCAGCAGGTAGAGTGAACGCTCTAACGTAAACCAGATATCTTAAGGGCTTATGATCTGGCCATACTTCAACTAACGAAAATCCATCCAAACTCCTCACCAGGGCTCCAGACCCCACCAACATCCTCACCTGGATTTCCTACTACCTTTACTGCCACGACAAGTGCTCCAGCCACGTTGGCCTTTTTTTAAGATTAAAGATACAAATTTCATTCTTTATTTTTAGCTTCAAAACCAATACTTTGTATGCACAGATAGGCCTATAAAGGAGATCAAGAAACTAATACCTGTGTCTAATAATTTCGTACCTGTTAGACCTTTATTAGAGCCTGATCATCACTCAACAAGGACTTTTTCTTTCCGAATTATTAATAAATTGCATTGGTGGTATAGTGGTAAGCACAGCTGCCTTCCTAAGTTTTAAATCAGTGTGTTTGACCAGCGATCCCCAACCTTTTTGGCACCAGGGACCAGTTTTATGGAAGACAATCTTTCCACAGACTTCGTGGGGGCAGAGCTCAGGTGGTGATACGAGTGATGGGGAGCAGCTGTAAATACAGATGAAGGTTTGCTTGCTCACCCGCCTGCCCTGCCACTTACCTCCTGCTGTGTGGCTCAGTTCCTAATAGGCCATAGACCATGGGGTGGAGGGGGAACCACATTGTTAGACTATACTTTTATTCATATTGCTTTGGCTTGTGATTAACTGCTTTACTGTCCAATTCTGTCAAAAAAATTTTTTAACTTCAAAATACTAAGAAGGTATAAAATGCTTTAGGTTACATGGATCACTTTTGTAATGCTTGAGTCCAGGCTAAAAGTGTGCCTGTCACCCAAACAGTGTTCATAGTTAGGTAGGTTTTTGCCCCTTCCCTCCTCCCCGGGGTTGATTTCCACTGAGTTTTACTTCCCTCTATGCACACAGAAGCTTCTCAAAAGAAGAAGACAAATGGCCAACCAACATGAAAAAAATGCACAATATCACCAATCATCAGGGAAATGCAAACTGAAACAACAGTGAGATATCACCTTACCCCAGTTAGAATGGCCTTCCTTCTGCCCACAGACTCTCGGAGCTCACACCCAAGCCTTTGCAGGAACCTCTGCCGCATTCATACGGCTGCCTCACTTGCATCACTGCAAAGGTCACCTCCTTGGAGAGGCCTTCTCAGACTTAAAATAGAAACTTCCACTTGCATCACTCTCTACAGCATTTCCCTGTTTTGTTTTCTTCATACCTTTTATCCTTGTGTGAAATTCGTATTTTCTTACCCATTTACCAGCTATCTCCCTAACACAGAATGGAAGCTCCATAAGGACAGAGATGATATCTGCCTTGCTAGACAGAACAAAGCCTGAGGCACAGCCAGCACTCAATAAATACGTGGCATGAATGAGGGAAGGAGGAGGGAGGGCCTGCCAGGATCCAGCAGAGACCTATCCCATCCCTAAGTTCCCATTCCTGAACTGAGATGCCTCTGAAGCCTGACACCAAAGTCCCATCAGAGAAGCCAGCTATTCAGCAGCAGAGTAGAGAGCTGCAGCCTTTGCTCCTAACATACTCCTTGCAAAGCCACCTCAGTCTGACACTGACCCACAGATATTCTTAATGGTCAGTCCCCAATGTCTCCCAAAATACAATCTCTTGGGTACTCAACTCAAAGGGAAGTTTCAAACAACCACCTCTGAATTGCTTGAATTCGTTTAATAAGGACGCAAAAAGTCCCAGTTAAATTGCCCATTCCACCTCACTTCTAAAAGCTGGGAAAATGTGACTGACACAGAAGGAAACAATCCAGTATTCAAAGGTTATCGGGTGGGTGGGTGGCTGAGGTGTGCATGTGTTTTAACCAAAGAAAATCTGCTGATTTTTTTTTTCCTTAATTGGTTCTGGGAATCAACAACTGACCACAGGAGGGTAAGTGTTTGGAACAGCTTCTCCTTATTATCAAATCCTTGATTATAATGATTAAGCCTAGACTTGTGGTTCTACTAAACCTCACTAGGCAACCTCGCAGAGCATGTGCACAACTGTGGCACCACTCTAAGGTTCATGCTGGGACATCAAGTCATAAAGTTAGTATCAGAGAAGGTCCGTACAAAGGGACCTCGACATTACTCATACCCACCCTTCTTCATTGAGATAAGGAAACATAAGAAAGTATACGATCTGCCCACGGTCACAATGCTAGTGTTGGACAGGGCCAGGACAAGAACCCAGGACTGACACCCAGGCCACTGCTATTTTCACTTCATCATGATGCCACCTACACACACAAGAACTGCAGAGAGCTCAGCTCTTCTTGGTGTAATCTGCAAGCTTTCACTGATAGGTGTGGTCCAAACCCAATTCTAAATCCACTCCCCGAAAGTGCTGAAAATGTCCCCAAGCATGCCATTCAAATATGTACTCAATGTCTGCTCTGTGCTGACCACCCTATCGGGCAGCAGGAACGCAAAGAAAAGGTGTGCAGCTTTAAGAAATTCCCTTTGATGGAGGACAGAGATATTACAAAGAGACAACAGTAATGTCGGAGGTGTCCCCAGAGACCACAGTGGAGAGATGTACCGGCTTCCTGGAGGAATGCTATCTCCTGAGCTCTGCCCAATGGGACAAGGAGCAGGAAGCCAAAGAAACGGGAAGAGGACATCACCATAAATGTAAATGCAGTAATGAAAACAAAGACAGAGAAGCATGAAAGGATACATCGGTAACTAAGGGCAGCTAACTGCCACTGAAATACAAGGTTTGAGGGGAGATGAGGTAGAAGAGGTAGGTAGAGGACAAAAGTTTTGCGGAATTGTATCTTGCAGGTGTGGGGAAGCCCCCACAGTGGGCAATCACTCCTCACATTTATGTCTTAGAAAGATCACTCTGATCAAGCATTTAATTGGAAATGCTTTGAAGGAGGCAAGAATGAAAGAGTTTGGGCTTCTACCACAAAATAGTCAATATTGGTAACAACAAATACCAACCTATATTGGGTACTTTCTATCTGCCAGACACTGTTCTCAACATTGCATACACATTAACACATTTAATCTTCATACCACTTCATGAGGTAAGGACTATTACTACCTTCTTTTTACAGATAAGCAAATTACAGCACAATGAAGGCCTCTAAGGGGACAGTCTCCTAACCACTATGCATACTTTCTCTTCCAGTAAGAGATTTGGGCCTGAACCGGACTTCACTAGAAGGGAGGGGGAGAGGCTGACCCATGCAATCATCACATCAAGCTAATGCCCAATCTCTTGTGTTCCCAAACATTCTGCACACCGCCCTGCGCTCCTGCTCCAGAAAGAGCACCAAGTTAACCCAGAGTGGGAGTCCATGCTCCATAACGTAGCATCATGTCACCTCGCAATAGCTCACTGTCTGCGATGCCATCCTCCCTCCCCAGCCCATCTGAGCCCAGCTGCAGTGAAAGCCAGAGTCCTGCTTTCCTACACCTCAAATGCAACAAGCCTCTTCCAAGGCATGGTTTGCACATCCATGTGGCACTTAATGACATTAGGACTTCCAGAACGCTAAATTTCTCTCCCTAACTAAAAACTTCAGACTACTCAAAGGCAAGAATTAGATATTAGTCTTCCAAAGACCTGGCATAAATATCTGATCAACTGGCTAAAGCTTACCTGAGGGCTTTTCTAGACCTATGGGGAGAAAAACTGCCATCAAGAATAAAAGAAGCAGAG
Organism: Propithecus coquereli; assembly: GCF_000956105.1. Lineage (NCBI taxonomy): Eukaryota > Metazoa > Chordata > Mammalia > Primates > Indriidae > Propithecus > Propithecus coquereli. The sequence continues at coordinate 698,807 of NW_012148507.1, forward strand.
ATGACAAAGCCAGCCTCTAGGCCTATTCTTCCAGCCCCCACAAGGATCACAGGACTTGGAGCCAGGAGTTGGAGATGTTCAACTCATATCGTCACACTTTTTTGACACATCATCATACCCCCCTCCCAGATTTAGTGTCCTTAGCTATAAAACAACTAGATTTCTACACTCTCTAGGCCGCCATCCAACTCTGATTACAACACACGCACACACTCTGACAATCTAACAATATTTTGTAAAGCACATACCTTTTTATGCAGCAATTATGCTTCTTGGAAGTTATCTTAAGAAAACATTTGCACAGGTATACAAAGTAATTTGTACAAGAACACTTAATCCAGCATGGCTCATCACTGCAAAGAATCAGAAACTATTTAAACATTCAGCAATAGAAGAATGGTTAAATAAATGATGGTGGTGTATCCAATACAATGGAATAGGACAGCACCAGCATCAATGCTATAATACTTCTATACATACTGATACAGAAGATGACCAAGACACAGTGTTAAGCAAAAAGAGCAAGCAGCAAAGCAATTTATATAACAGGAGTCCTCTTTCTGCTTTACAATATATGCCCATGTACGAAGCGAAAAAAGTCCATAAGAATATTCTTTTAAAAAAAGTGAATTTTAAATGTTCTCCCCACAAAGAAATGATAAATATGTGAGATGACAGATACATTAATTCGCCTGATTTGATCATTCCACAATGCATACATGTATCAAAACATCATACTGTATCCCATAAAGATATACGATTATTTGTCAATTAAAAAATAAGATAAAAAATGTCTGAATAAAAGAATTGTTAATGGCTATCACTTCAAGGGAATCAATGGAATCGTCTTTTCTTTTTTGTTCTTTGAATTATTTTAAGCATCCAACTACTCACATTACTCCTGTAATCAGATAAAAACAGGGTCACACCACCCCCCAAGGTCAGACCAGTTACACTAATAGCATGAGCCTCGGAGGCATTTATTCAGCATCTTCCAGACCAAGTCAAGCAGTCAGAGCCCACGTCACATTCTGAGAGGTCTAGAAGCTACTTTCTGGCCCTCAAGTCTGCTTTTCTGAGTCAAACTTCCAGTTCGCACCACAAGCCAGCTGACAACACCTCCTGATTATCCTTTCCAAAAACGCAGGTGTGGTGTGGAAAGAAAGGTGATTACAGTGGTCAGGGTGAACAGAGTCCTCTCTACCGGCCACACAACCAAGGACTCAGTCTAGAACACACAGTAATTAGATGTAACACCTCCTTCCACTACATGATAAATCCATTTCTGGGCTTTCCGAAAACAAAAAATACCAAATTTCTTCCAACTGAGTCAAATTCCTTGGAATCTACAAGTTATAGTCCAGATAAGGAAACTTGTCAAAAAAAATGACGAGAGAAAAAAATTTCTAAGTACTACATCTTAATTCTAGAAGTCCAAGGTATTTTACACTACACACGCACACATATTAGATCTTCTAAAATACCACATGCAATAGTAAATTACCATTGCTGTCCACTAAATAATACCTAAGAGAAAGTTAATAGACATCCAGAAGTTTCTCCTATGCATTTACCAAGATCTGGCCCATGATCTCATCACCCCTCATAACTATCTTATGAAGTAGAGGACAAACATTTATAACCCTGCATTCTAGGTTCAGTCCCAAAATAAGCAAACTTTCCCTAGACCTCGGTGAGCACAGTGAGAAGCCTGCAGCACTCACTGGATCCTCACCCGAAAGAACGCAACACCTCTGTTCCATGGCACAGCAAGACCACGTCTGGGATCTGTCCTCGTTGCAAAGAAATGTTTACAGTATTTGATACTCTCGTGTAAACATCAGCAATGGCCTACCCCTAAAATCTCAATCCACAGTAAAGGGTCCATTTTAAGGAAATCCCAAGTACTACTTACCACAGTACAGAAGATACAAATCTTGGCAGAGAGGAAAATGCCCTGGAAAGCTGTGAGGTGGAGTCAAGGCACTCCCTTCCCTCTGGAAGCCCTGGGAAGAGGGCAGTGGGGACTGGAAGCAGGCTCACTTTGCTATTTTACCACACTGACAGCAAGCTTGAATCTTTGTCAACTCTAGAAATTTTCATTAAGCCAATAATTTTACTCTTTTTCGAAGACTTGAGCTACTTTTTAAAAAGACATGCCAGCAATGAGTGGACATCCAAGTTCCTCTAGAATAATAAATATTCTCCAAGTACTTGCCTTTTAAAGCATCAGCAGAGTTTCATGAAGCTCAAGTTCATGGTACAGAACACACATAAGTATGCATTCACATTACTTGTAAAAATAGAACCCACATTGTTACCAGTGTCACTGTGGGTACATTTTTACAAACTCAATGACCACATTTATCTGAACAAAACCAAAAATAAACAAGTTCTTCCCACCCATAACGCATCTGGCTATCCATTTTTTCCCCAAGCCAATGCCTATATACAAAACTTGCCATGTTTTAGTGAGCAATTTACAAGTTGAACACAAGGACACCCTGCAATCATGGAAAATGTGTCCACAAAAAGGATTAAAATGCTTTGTTCTTGATGTCCCACAAGTATTTACGAGGTGCCTGGGATGGCTCAGCACAACATAGAAGGTGGCACAGTAGGAAGAGCACTGGGCAGGAAGGCAGGATGCTCGCAGAGTTAAAACCTCTGATGAAGCCATCTCCCAGCTCATCCCCCAGGCACTCTCTCATTTCCTCTGGCCTAGACCACTGCAACAGGCTCCTGACAGGTCTCCCCAACTCTATTCTCTCCTCTGCCCCAGAATTATCTTCCTAAAACAAAGATCCAGCTGTATTGCAGCTTGCTTAGACGCCTTCCATGAGCCTCCTCTGCCTACAGGACAGAGTTCACCTTAGCAAAATCAACAAGAACCCTGTATGGAGCCCCTCTCTACTAGCTCACTAGCACTCAGGCACCTCTCAATCTCTGTAACCTGGAAATAACTGGTATAGGCAACAACAAGATGCTTTTTCCCTCCTTCCAGGTCTAGTTTGAATGTCACCACTTCTAAAGCCTTTTCTCAGCTCCCCAGAGAGTTATGAGCCTCCTCCAGGCTGTCACAGCATTCTGCAGAGGCTCTCACCTAAGTATCCTCATACCACCAGGCCTCCTTGCTCCCAAGTGGCAATACGACACAGGGATAATTCTCCTATGGCACGGGAATCTAATGCTCACTCCAGAACTAACCTTGACTAAGTCTCTTAAGCCTCTGAAATAAGTTTAAGTCTCAGTTTCTACATCTGCAAAGCTGAAATCATTATGGCTAAAGTGGGCTATTAATCAATTTAAGATAAACGATTTACATAGAGCATGTAATACAATGTTTGAAACTCAGTAAAATCTCTGTAAGTGGTAACAAATATAATTATTATTAATATGTCAGAGATACTAAATGTTTCTTCATCAGAGACTCTAATCTCCACTAACCCATTATAATTATTACTAAAATGTCACAGATACTCATGAAATGTTTCTTAATCAGACTCTAATCTTCACTAACCTGGGGCAAATTACAACTTCTCTATGTCTCAGTTTTCTCACCTTTAAGTTGGGGGGCAGGGGAACCAACACAGAAAACAATGAGAAAGAAACTAAGCACTAAACTGTGTAATGGTAACAGGATATCTGAGATATGAGAATTGTTTCCCTAACTTGAGAAATGTGTGAATCAGCACTATAAAGAGACAATACTACCTTAGACCCCCTCTTTCCCCTAAGGATTGACCAAACATAAAACTAGGTCATGTCCTCCCGATGCCTTAGCTCTTATAAAACTATAAAACAATTTTAATAAAAATCAATAAATGAGAACCCAACATTCATTTAACATGACAGATAATGATGCAATTTTGCAGAAACTGCATGGCAGTTTCCAATGTATTAAATACAACACTATCACAGGGCAGGTTGCTTGAATTCACATTCTACACACCTACACCACCGTGGGCTGTGAACCCTTCAGCTACTCATCACTTTTCTCTAACAAATTACCATGAAAACTTTGTTCATGCAACTTCTAGCCATCCTCTGACCTTAACACATCATTTCGGTAATAAGTCCATATCTGTTCTTCCCCATTACCTAGAGACAATTAAAGGAGAGCTCAAATATAGCCAATAAAATCTTATAGCACTACTCAATTTATAAGGTCTTCTAAATGTTACAGAATCTGTGATTTTTTTAATTATTATTGAAAAAAAATTAAAAACTGAATTCTGATTTAAAAAAAAAAACTTACAAAAACTCCCAGGAATATGTCTTCGAACTCCAGTTTAGGAAATATTGTTTTATAATAAAAGGGTCTTGCCACAGTATCCAGAAAGATCGTAGACATCTCAGATCTAACTCTGTGCTGACACTTTAAGCACTTTACACCCATTATTTCTTGAATCCCCAGGATAACCGTATAAGGCAGGTACTACTCTTAACACCTAAGGAAACTCTGAGGCTTGAAGAGCATATCTAAGTGATAGGGCAGCATTTTGAACCATCTGAATCCTGCACCTCTGCAATGTGTCTTTTCAAGACAAGCCCTAAAGAGTGTCGGCAGAAGACGACCAGCAAAGGATGATATGAATCCATGAAAAAACAACTGGGTGAGAGTAAGAGACTGAGAGAAGAAAGATGGCACTGTGAAGGAAGAAATGACAGGACTTGGTGACAAGACAGATGCAGAGGAGAAGGAAGAATCAAAAACAAGTCCATGGTCCTTTGAGACAGAAAGAATGTGTGTCTTGCCCCCCTAGAAATGGAACTGCTGGGAAGAGAAGCCAGTTTGGAAGACAAGACCTAAATTGAAACATGGTTGGTTTAATGCAAAAGGGGCTTATTCCAAGTGAGAATGGCTATCCCCTTAACAGATCACAGCTGGAGATGCTGGGCCTCAAGTCATATTCATAGAAAACATGTTTACAGTGCATAAAAATTCTTTCAAAGATAAGGTGGTCAAAGGTGTCCAGCACAGAGGAGATGGAGAACAAAGACTGGCAAGACAAGGCCACCGGATTCTGAAAGAAGTCTTTGTGTCATCACTAGTTTCAACAGACTGGTGTACAAAAGTCTGGCCATAGGCAGAGGAATTATAATAGAGGAATTACAACGGCTAAGAACCAGGGGCAGCCTACCCAGGAGGACACACACGAGGACTTATTCATACAACAAGCATTTGAGTGCCCACTTTGTACTAGATGCTGTTGTAGGTTCAGCCAAGAACACCTCTGCCCTCATGCAGCAAGTAAGCAAATATACAGTCTGGAGTTAGGTACTCAAAAGGCTAGGGGAAAAAAAGCAAGATATGAGAAACAATGATGAAAGGGAGTAAGTATAATGTCATCAGACAATCAATAAAAGATCAGCTAAACTCTGAAAGGAGGTGACAAGAGGAAATTTTTTAACCTATGAAGGCTTGAGCACATTCGATATATGCTGCCTACTACACAAGGCACTATATTAATGCTAGAGAGATCACAGTAAAACACACATTTGGAGGTATCTGAGAATTGGTGCAAATTGAGGAGAAAACCGATGGCACATGAAACACTGAGGAAGTACACGGGAAAGCCAAGGATCCATAGGGCAGGCAAGACAAAACCTCACCACTTGGATGATCTTTACTTCTGAAGTCACTTCCAACTTCAATATTCTGACTATACTGAACTAGACAGATGCCAAAGCAGTGATATGCTTGAGCGAAGAGAAAGAAGCAGAGGAGGAGGAATTTTATAAGACTCGGCAACATTCATTGAACAGATAAATAACTTTATTGAACAAGACCTATTGGGTACCATAAGGGTGAGTATCTGTGCTCACAAGTGTGAGCAAAAACACGCAGGCATCTCAAGAAAGTTAAAATGAGAATGTCTCTGTTAGTGCAGATCCCAAAAGACTCGACCTGCAGGGAGCGGCGAGGAGTGGGTGGACGGGACCAAGCCAACAATGAGGGTTCTGAAGGCTTCTCTGCAGAACAGCAGTGTGGAGAGGCTATCACAAGGCTGAACCATCACTGACGATGGTGCTGCAGGTCAGCAAAAAGTTAGAAGATTAGGGAAGTACCATCAAGTCCACAGCTGAGGAGCAGTCTAACTGTGGTTGCCTTTCCACCCTACTCGCCACATCAGTATTAAAGTCATCTGCCTCCATACGAGCTGTGAACAGCTCATAGGACTCGTACCTCCTTGAATCTCTATATTCCCAGTAAACTTGAAAATATTGGAGGCTCGATAAATGTTTGAAGCCAAGTTTTAATGGCATGAGTAAAAAGGAGGGACTAAATAAATGAAAGTTTGATGGGTGTGAGAAATGGAATAGGCCAGATTCCTGCTGAGTGTCCAAAGCAGTTGTAGCTGGCTGACACATGAATGAATGAACAGGAGGGGGGGGACCAGCAGCTGCATCTAACTGGCTGGATAGCCCTGAGAAGGTCACTTCAATTCCGAATCTCAGTTGGTAAAATGAGGATGTTGGTGCAAACCAGAAGTTGCAGGCCTTTCAGTGGAGAGAAGGTGTTTGTCATTACCTTGAAGTCCGGAGTGTCTATCTTTGCTGATATGGGTACAGGCTTCCCCTTTAGCTGTGCTTTCAAACAAATTTTGGAGATAACACACAGCTAGTATGGCCACCAAAATAAGGAACTTTGAAGTTTGCCAGCAAAAGTGCCCCACTGGGGATGTGGCAGGTTAGGAGATAGAGGTTTGGGGCTCGGTGGCAGTGAGCAGTGGTAATGAGTTATACAGATCTCAGATGTGAAACAACAGATAGCCCAAGGAAAGACTGAATGAAACAAATAGGTGTGCTTTCCAAGTGGCTGTTCATGTCTGGCATGAACGCCCAGGCATCCAGACACACCATAAGTCAGGGAGAAACAGATTTTACACAACCTAAAAACTTTTATACTAATTTAAGAGCTATTAGAGCAATAATTACCCATTAGCAAGACCACTGCTAACCTCTGAAAAAGCTTATTTACCATATTTACAGAGTGCCATCAGACTGTATTTTGGGCTGCTGAGAAGTTCCCATTTAGGATCAGTAGAAATACCTGACATTTCCAAAACCCGTAATTTCCCATGCCAAACTGAATTCTCCAACATTACAGGAAAACCAAGAAACTCTGCAGAAGGTAGTGAAAACCCAATCCAGTCAAATCTTCCAGTTCTACAAAAGAAAATACCACAAACAGCAATGAAACATTTCTAGTTAAATAACTTTTCACTCAATCTCTAATAACTTCATTCTGAAGCCCTTGAAAAGCATTAAATTACACATTCTGTATTTCCAGTGATATCAATGCCTAAAATTATACAATTTCAAATAGCTTACAACTGTTAAGACAAATTTAAGGAAGCTAAAGGCCAGACAAAATCATGTGTTTGAAAATGCCTGCAAAGTAATAAAAGCCTGAGAGAACTGGATGGTTTTTCTGCTTCTAAGCTAAATAAAGCCTGGGGGGCTTTGCAAAGATCCTATTGATAATAATCTCAGCGATTACTCAGAGCAAACCATCCCATCAATTCCACACCAAGGAAGGAAAGTTAATCCAAGAAGAATAACAACATTTGAAATATTGAGAACAACACACAGTTCTGATTTTTAAAACACTCTGTCAGCGCTGAAGAACGATCAGGTCATTCTAACAAGCCAGAACATTTGACTAATGTCTCTCTGTGACAATGACTTGGCTTGCGTTAACTAAAGGACAAGCAAGATATTTGAGTTCGGACGCTCAGGCTTTCAGGTCCTCTCTCTACCCGACTCCCAGCAGTCTCCCTACTTCCTGCACACCTTTGGATTATTACACTGACTTCCTGCACACACCTGGGTCCGGGATACCTTCCTCCTTTAAGGGTTACTCAAGCTAAACTCCCGAGGCAAGCTCGAAGGTTAAAAGTTCGCAGTCCCCCGACCCCTCCGTTAAAGCACTATCAGCACTTGTAGCTGGACAAGTTCGGCCACAGTGCAGTGATTAATCTGTGTAAACAATTCTGAAGAGGCAACGCATCACCGCAAGGACAGAATTCAGCAGGCTGAGTGTGGCCGCTCCAGGAGAGGCGGCTGCAAGGCTAGCCCGCGGGCAGAGCCTCTGCTGACGTTCACTGCGGCTCCCACCACGCAACAGGTCCCCGCAGCGAGGGCCCGAGCGGAGGGCGGGCAACCGGGCACCTGCCCCCAGCTCGCAGGCCCAGTTCTCCCCCAGCGCCCCCATCTCGCAGCGGTCCCCGGAGCCACAACAGACCGGCCGGCCAAGCCCACCACCCGCGATAAGGCCCGAAACACATTCCTTCCAAGATGACTTGATAAACTGCGGCTCTCTTGCGCGCTTCCCAGATCACAAGGTCCTCCCGGACCTGCCTTGGACGAGGGACAGTCGCGCCCCGACCAGTAGTCGGGGAACGCGGGGCTAGGGGATCGGCCACGGGCGCGGAATTGGTGCTCGGAAGCCTCCAGCTGGAAACAGCCCGAGCCACCTGGCTTCTTACCTGCCCGGGCACAAGTGCCAGGTGTGTTAGCATCCAGACGTGTATGGAAGCTACTTAATAGTCCGGAACGTTTCTCCGATCGCACAAGCTCTAGTGACTACTTGGAAAACATCAAGTCGCTTCGTATAAAATGAAAAATAACTTTTACAAGGGGAGGATGGAGGCGGAGAGACAAGGGGAGGAAGAAGCAGGTGAATGCAGGAAGCGGTGGTCCCCGCCGGCCGACTGGCCCGGACCTGGAGGTGGAAGAGGGGACGCGAGGGAAGAGAGAGAAAAGTGGGCGAGGGCCGGCGGTGCTCCCGAGAGGGCGGCGCGCAGGTGAGGCCGGACACTCACCTCGGGCAGCTCGCGGAGCTGGTTGGCGTCCAGCAGCAGCTCCTCCAGGCTACGGGCGTAGCGGTAGATCTCCTCGGGGACGTAGACCAGCGAGCAGTGGCGCTTGTCGATGGTCTCCACATGACGGTTGCACCGCCACAGGGGGACGCAGTGGAACATCGCCGCCCCCGCCGCCGCCGCCAGAGCCGGGTCCCGAGCCGCGGAGACCCGGGCTCCGAGCCCGCTCTGCCCGGCGGCTCCGCTCCGCCTGCTGCCCGCTCCGCGCTCGTTGTTGACTCGTAGGCTCACTCGCTCCTCGCGACGAGCTTCGCGGTCGCAAACGCTCCAGAGAGCCCTGGGCTGGAGCCCCCGCCGCGTCCCAGCGCCCCCGCCCTCGAGCCGGTGCGTCCCCTCCCACCCTCCAGCCGCCGCCGCGCGGAGCTTCCTACTCGCCACCGCCGCGCGCACTGAGCATGCGCGCTAGGGGGCGCGCGCGGAGGGCGTTTCCCGGCCCGGGGGATGCTCCGCTCCGGGTTTTCCTGGCGACCTGCATGGGCAGAGGGTCGAGAATCTCGCGGGCTGGCCGCTCACTGCCCACTTGCTCTGGCTGGGACGGGGTAGCGTCGCGCCCCATGAGGAAGCCAAACTCTGAAGGGGCTTAGGGCAAAGATGAGGCGGGGGATGTGCGGCCTGAGGGGAGCAGAACAACTTGATTTTTAGTTTTATTTAACTTGCTCTCTCTTCTCCTTGCTCCCCTTCCCCAAAACTTTCTCTTCCGGGGTCAGGCGGGACCGCCCCGGAGCGTACCTTGCGCGCCGTGGGCGCCTGGAGCTACGGGATTCGGTGTGGGTTTGAGGTGCTTCCCCGCCCTCGCTGCTACCTTCTCGGCTGCTTGTGTGCTCCCTGCCCACGGCAGCCCCAGAGGTGTAAGCGGCCGCCCCCAACCCCGCACACGCTCGCGGCCCTGCCGTGCCCGCCGGCTCTCGGGCCCCGCCTGCAGGCTTCGCCACCTGGGAGCACGTCTTCAGCAATCGCTGTTCGTGTACACAGTGCTAGGCAGGCTCCCTTTCCATACCGCCAAAAGTATATGAGTCTGAGAGTTTGCGACATTCTCATAGATGTGGATGCTCCCGGCCAGAAGCCCTAGAGCAGAAACGAGCTGGCAGAGGTGAGCTTCTGAGCCGGTTCCAGCCGGACCAGATGTTGGCCCCTGGCTACTAGCCCGAGCTGGTGCGGAGAGAGCAACGAGGAAAGGGGTTGGTCCAGGAAGCCGGGTGAGCTGCGTGCGTCCACCGGCTCTTGCGTTTCTGCGGCAACTCCTGTCCCTTGCAGCCCAAGAAGACGTAGCTGGGGAGGACCTGGGAGGCTCACTATTGGGTGATAACGACCATTCCCTCGCCCCCGGCTCATTCCCATTGGACCTGGGCCGGAACCCTAAACTGCCTGTCTTCTTTAACTGTTTGCACCACAATCCCCACCTCCGAATAACCAAACTCAGTCATTCACGAAGGGTTACCTATCAGGTCAATGCCAATCACATTGATGAATTGTTTTCTCGGGATTTCTCTTGACTCCACGCCCAGCTGCCCCGTCGTCCCACACCCTCCTGGTCAAGTATACTCAAACTGCAGATTCCACCTGTGGCCTCTGCCACGACACCACACTGGCTCTTCCACATTCACTCCCGCCCTCGAGCTGCCATAGCTAAAATCTGGAGCCACGGAGTTTACAGGTCCGCAGCAAAGCTGAGCATGCGCAGTGGCCAAGGAAAAGTTTAGTCTGAAACTAGTTTTTGCACATACTCTATCTATAGGCTCCTCAGATTCTTCCCTCAGTTACAACTATAACAGGACAGTTTCCCAGGGTGAAATGGGGAGAGGGACACTTCTTCATTTCAACTCCACTAGGAGGGCTTCTTTCTTCCCTGTCAGTAAGGAGAAATCCCACTTTCCTTTCTATCCCAGTATTTCATTTCACCTTAACTTTCATTCCAGTCAATCCTTAAAGTCATGTTGCCCTACCCACTCTACCCTCTCTTTTGTTTGTCCCGATGTAATTCCTACATTCCCGTGGAAGCCTACCTGGACTTTGAACTTCCACCCCTCTTCCTTCATTCTTGCATTCCAGAGACATGTGTAAAGCTCATTTTCTGCCACCCTTCATAGAAAACGGTGGTTCTTGACTGAGAAACTGGTGGAAAGGTGAGCAAGTCACCCTCTTTGTAAGTTTTCCAACTGCTTTCAAAAAATTAAAGTGAAGGAGACTGACTCCCTTAGTTTAATTTAATGTTGATTTCTAGACATTATCATATTAGATTATCCTAATAAACACGAGATGTGTTTTAAAGATTGGTCTTTCACAAATTCAAACCTCAGTAATCATTCCTTGTGCCTTGCAATGGTGCTTAAGCTTCTCTGTGTTACTATTTTTGTATCACGTTAGTCCCAAAGATTGTGGCCTCTTGCACAACAGGTACTGTCCCAGTTGCTTTCTATATGTGAGAAACTGCCACAGTGCCATATGCACACTAAATCATCAACAGATTTTTGTTGAATTAACTCTATGGGTAGTTAGTGGCAGAATTCTTAACATTCCTTGTTTCCAAGAATCTGCCAAGAATTTGAAACTGTATAGTAAGAGAGAAAAAAAATGAAACCAACATCTTGTCAACTATGGAATAGGGAGCCAATTAACTTTTTATTTACTTGAAGAATTTAAGACTTTCCCATTTGATGTAATTTCTAGATTTTTTCCCTATATACAAATGAGTTCGACTCAATATAAGCAAAATTTTAAAGCTCATCTAAATCAATTTCTCCTTGGAATAACATAATTCTTTTATTCATTTATACTATGAACCATTTTTTCATAACCTTTGGCACTAAAGAAATCTGTGTTTGAACTCTGACTATAACACCTAATAGCTTTGTAGAATTAGGCTTAACTTTTATAAGTTTCAGTTTTGTCATCTCTCAAATGAGAACAATGGTCCATGGTATTGTTATCAGGATTAAATTAGATGATATATGTAAAATGCTTAAGAGAGGATCAGACACACATGAGTTTAATCAATAAATATTCATTATGTACTATTTTAGCTAGCCTCCAGGATGGCCCCCAACGTTCTGCATCTCCTGGTTGGTCTGTGTAACCAGCTTATATCTTTTTTTCTCTCAGATCGCTCACTTTGGGGAAGCCAGCTGCCATGTTGAGCAGCCCAATGGAGAGAACCACATGGTAAGGAATTGGGGACTGCTGATGACAACTATCAAAGAACTGAGGTTTCTTGATAATAGTCATGTAAGTGAGCCATCTTGCAAGCCACTTCCTCAGCCCCCAGTCAAGCCTTCAAATGACTGCAGTAACAGTTTGACTGAAACCTCATGATAAACCCTGACCCAGGACCACTCAGCTAAGCTGCTCCCCAGTTTTGACCCTCAAAAACTGTGTGAAACAATAAATGTCTGTTGCTTTAAGCTGCTAAGATCTGGAGTAATTCATTACACAGTAACAGATAACTAATAAATGTACATACTATGCACCAAGCATCGTGCTAGGTACTGGAATACAACAAAGAACAAGATAGATCTTACTCTCAGGAAGCTTACACTCTAATATTAGGAGAATGATAAATAATTAATGGTTTGTTGTGGCTTATCATTAATTTTTTGTGTATGATATTATCGTTAATTTTTTTTAAAAGTGAAAACAAAGTGGTAGCTTGTAAGATAGAGGCAGAATGGGAATTCAGAGGTTTGGGCATGTGAATTTTAAAGTGAGATACCACAACCTAGCCACTAGAATGACTTAAAAAAAAAAAAAGGACAATCTCAAGTATCACTAAAGATTTGGAGCAATTGGAACTCTTGCATTTCTGGTGGGAATGTAAAATGGTAAAACCACTTTGTATAACAATTTGGAAGTTTCTTGTAAGCATATGCCTACCTTAATGATCTAGATATTCTACCCCTAGATATTTATTTGCATAAGAAAAATGAAAACATATGTTCATACAAGGATTGCTTACAAATATTGATAGCAATTATGTTAATAATAGCTAAAACTGGAAACAATCCAAACATTTATCAACAGATGAATAAAGTGTAGTATATTGAAACAATGGAATATTATTCAACAATAAAAAGGAACAAACTACTAATACATATAACAGTGTGGATAAATCTCAAAAACATGTTGAGCAAAAGATGCCAGACACAAAAGAACACACACTATATGATTCCATTTATATAAAATTCTAAAACATGCAAACTAATATCAAGTGACAACCTAGATCAGCATGTGCCAGGTTTGCGGAGGAAATGTCAGGGGAAAGAGCAATGGCAAAAGGCATGAGGGAATTTGGGGGAGTTATGAATTTAAGGATATTTTCTAGAGATTATGTATCCCTACTGTAAGGGAAGGCTATGCTAAAACCATTCAAGAAACCTGAGAACCTATACAATTTCATGAACAGCTAGTTTAGAATTCAACAACTTTTATAATCAGAACCAAAGTCATTACCCTAAAATTTCTTTGATTCCTGTTTTTATTTAAATTGAAATTCTATCCCCATCCCTTGCTTTTTAATTGAAATGTTTAGTCATTTACATTTAATAGAATTATTGAATGATTGGATTTAAGTCTACCATTTTATTATTTGTTTTCTGTGTGTACCATCTGATTTTTGTTTCTCTGTTCCTCCTTTTTTGCCATCTTTTGAGTGAATAAATATATTTTATAATCTTATTTTATGAGCTTTCTAGCTATGGTGTTGCTCTAGGGAATATAATATGCATCCTTAAATTTTCAATCTATGTAAAATATAAGACCCTTAC
>NW_012148507.1:723156-724712 GCF_000956105.1 Propithecus coquereli
TATATATAAAAATCATTTAAAAGAATTATCCATATATAAAGCACACATAAAAAGAATTACAGCCCAGGCGTGGTGGCTCATGCCTGTAATTCCAGAGATGGGAGAATTGCTTGAGACCAGGAGTTCAAGACCAGCCTCAGCAACATAGTGAGACCGCGTCTCTATGAACCATAAAATATTAGCCAGGTGTGATAGCACACTCCTGTAGGCCTACCTACTCAGAAGACAGAGGCAGGAAATCACCTGAGCCCAGAAGTCCAAGGCTATAATGAGCTGTGAAGACATACCTCTGCATTCCAGTGTGGGTGACAGAGTGAGATCCAGTCTCTTTAAAAAAAAAAAAAAAAATTTACATATCATGATCTTATTTCAGGAATGCAAGGTTGTTTTAATAGCCAAAAATCAATTAAGGTAATATATCAATAGAATAATAAAAACCACATGATCATCTCAATAGACACAGGAAGAGCATTTGTAAAATGCAACACCTTTTCATAATAAAAACACTTAAACTAGGGATAAAAGAGAACTTCCTCAACCTAATAAAGGACATCTATATAAAAACCACAGCAAACATCATACTTAATGGTGAAAGAATGGATGCTTTCCCCTTAAGATCAGAAACAAAACGAGGAGGTCCACTTTCACCACCTCTATTCAACATTCTACTAAAGCTTATATCCAGAGCAATTAGATAAGAAAAATAAACACAAGACATCCATATTGGAAAAAAAGTAAAACTACCTCTATTTACAGATGATATGATCTCATATTTAGGCAATCCACTAAAAAACTACTAGAACTAATAAATGAGTTCAGCAAAGTTGCAGGATTCAAAAATCAACATACAAAATCAATTGTCTTTCTATACTCTTGCAACAAATGATCTGAAAATTAAATGCATAACAATGGTGCAATGCCTTCCAAAGATCAAAGTGTATCATTTCTCATCTCATAGTCTGCATTCAGCAAGACTATTATTCAAGTTTGACAGTACCATGAAGACATTTTCTGACATGCAAAGCCCCAGAAATTGTCTTTCCTGCCTTAGGAAGTTTCCATAAAATATGCTGTACAAAACAAGATGGTACACCACAAAAGTAAAAGACAAGAATTTGGAGGACATCAAGGAACATCCCATAAAGCAGACCTCAAGATCGACCAATCAGTAAAGATTGGAGTGGCACAGAGGGCTCTATGAGGGTCTCATTGAACAAAAGTAATGGCATCAGATAAATATGGTAGTGTGTTTTTGAAAAACAACAAGGAAGAAACAAACAAAAACAACCAACAAAATGAGATGATTATTATAAGAAAGTTATTGAAAAATAAAGGAGAGTTGCTTAGAAAGACACGAAGAAACCAAATGACATGCAAATAAAGAGTGTAATCATAGGACACTATTTGGTTCCACAATGACATTTATATGCAATTATTCTTCATTAATTTAACTAAAAATGATGATGTAACTATATTGGGGGATAGAGAAAAGAGATGGGACTTTAAGAGAATGAAATTCTCTCTTGTAGCATAAGATAAATTTCTTGAATTAATGA
>NW_012148507.1:724762-728268 GCF_000956105.1 Propithecus coquereli
GCACTCACTCTAGCCAGGGCAACACAGTGAGACTCTGTCTCAAAAAAAAAAACAAAAAAAAAAACTAGCACCTGCCACTGAATCCATCTTTTCCCCAGCCTCTACCTCAGCTTCATGGTCTCCTCCAATAAAACAGGAACATGCAGGGTGAAGGTTAGAGGAGACTTCCAAACAGCCTGTCCTCATGTTGTGACAATGCTGTAAGCATGTGTAATGCTTTACAGTTTAAAAGACCACTTTAGCATACATCACCCTTACCTGATCAAAATGTATTTTTTAGTCATTTCAGTAAACACGGCTGTTTCATGTATTTTCCTCTTCGATCCACAAAAGATGTAAGAAAATATAAATTAGTCTCTTCTTATATCATTATTATTTTTTAGGTACAGTTCCTACAATAAAAATTAAATCAATATGGGCATTGTTTTCACTGAAGGCCAAGGGTCTACTTTATACTAATAAGATAAAAAGATACCTATGAGCAAAACTGCTGTTTCTTATGACTGGTGCCATTCAAATAATCCAAAGACCATTACCGATAAAATTATGTTGATCAGTCAACTAACATTAGCCTGAAAGGTGTCATATTTCTCCAGTCAACTTTGCACCATCCATAAAACTGATGCAACTTGACTGGAGAATAAAACAACTTTTAAGCCTAGTCAGCTTAAAATCTTATGAAGTTAATGATAAAGCATTCTTGAAAGAAAGAAAACTGTTCACTTTCAGGCTGAAAATTTAAAAAATTTTTTAACTGTTTTAAGAGTACTAGATAGCTGATTTTTAATATCCCAGTTATATTACTATTAAAACAATAAAGATCGGATCAATATATTTTTAAACTATAATACTTATATTTTATTCAATCATATTCATTTACTTCAGAGACCACTCAGATTTCTTCAATTCTAATTCATTCATGCTATTTTCCATTACTGGGTCAACTAAAAAATCGTCTTTATTTGCCATTTTCTTTTCACAAAATACTAATATTCACACATTTATCAAGAGAAAGTCAATTGTGAAAGCAGTAAGAATAGAATTTATTAATTGTGAACATCTACTCAGCGCATGCTATTATATACCTGATTCTGCCAAGCAATTATATACATTGCCTAATTTAATTAGTAAAGATAAGGAAAACCGTGGCAGCAAGAATTAAGTTGTCCAGGACTCAGAGCTGGTAACTGGTCTGAAGCCAGGTCAGTCTAATTCCAGAGCCTGAGCTCTCCCAGGGCTAATAGAGAGGCTGTGCTGTTGACTGCCAATGTCATCCCCTCTGTGGGGGTTTCCCTCCCTCTCCTCCCACACTACAAGCAGAATGAGATGTTGCTATCTTCATATTCCCATGACACTCTGTTCATGCCCTGCTTCAGCTCTTATCATACAAAATGTTAGGTATGTATCAGAAAGGATCAGCTGGGTACGTTTAGATTCATTACCAGTGTTACAAAGTATTTCCTCTCCCTTTCATTGTAATTAGGGTTGTAATAGAAATAGGAGCTTCAGATTTAGACCAGAGTTCAAAATCTGGCATCTGCTTCTTACTAGCTGTGTAATGTGGGAAAAGTTATTTAAGCCTTCTGAATCTTAGGTTGCTCATGTGTAGCATGAGGATAATACCATTGCAATGTAATGAGAATAACCTAAGATATGCCCTGTAAGATGTCTTGTACAACAAAGGTGCTCAGTGAGTACTTTTTATCTCTCTCCTGCCCACCTTGACTTGGACTTTCCATTGCACCTTATATAGCATTTCAGCTATGTTACATCTGCCTTGGTTTTTGGTAGTTATCTATTGCTACTCAACAAATTACCCCAAGCTTGGCAGCTTAAAACAACAAACATTAATTATTTGAAATTTTCTTTGGGTCAGGGATCCAGCAACATCTTAGCTGGGTGGTTTTAGGTCAATCTTTCATGAAGTTGCAATCAAGATGTCAGCTGGAGCTACAATCATCTCAAGGCTCAACTGGGGGAGAATCTGCTTCCAAGTTCACTGACGTGGTTGTTGAGATGCTTTAGGAGATCTGCTTCCATTCTTCGTCGTGGGCCTCTCCACAGGGTTGTCTCAGGACATGATAGCTGGCTCTCCCCAGAGCAAGAAATCCAAGATAGAGAGCACCCAAGATGCAGCAGTAGTCTTTTTATAATCTGATCTCGGGAGTGACATCCCAAGACTTTTACTGTATTTTATTTGTTAGCAGCAAGTCAGTAAGTACAGCCAACACTCATGGGGAGGGAATAATGCAAGAGCATGAATACCAAGAGATGAAGATCGTTGAGATCATATTAGAGTCTGCCTGTACTACACGGTTTAAACAGTCTTACAGAGATAGCCTGCGGATTTGTGAGCCATCCAATCTCATCTCATTACTTTTTAAAGAAAAATTAGTCCTGCCTTTATGCAAGGGATTTACATACTTTGGGACATAAATATTGCTAAGCTATGTAACAGGCTATACCAGTAATAGAGTTTCAACACAATCCACAAAATGATAATGATGAGAATAATGACTTCTTTTGCATAGCCTCATAAGTTATCACATCATCTGTACCTTTCCATTCCTATTCTATCTATAGCTATACTTTTTCTCTGATTTGGTTTGTTTCTTTAAAACCATTTCCCCTTTGGCTCTCTCCTTGGTACACTTTCCACTTCCTTTTCTATGATCTATAGACACAAACACACTCCAGCTTCCTTCCTCGGGGAGCTCCAAAGGTCAGGTAGAAAGTCACTGGGAAATAAAAATACCACTCCCAGCCCACACTTGGAGGTCACCTTGTTTATTATTATTCCCAACTCAGTCACAATGTGCTCCAGGCGCCTTCCAGAGTAGTGTCCTGCCTGCAGATTATCTTGTCTCCTCTGTCCCTTGCTCCTGCTGGCTGCCTTTAGTGAGGGTCTTGCCTAGTTGCATTAGCCTCCATGAAGGGAGGCTACTCATTTATTACTTCTAGAAGTTTTTTAGTGGATTACTTAAATATAAGATCGTATCATCTGTAAATAGAAGTAGTTTTACTTTTTTTTCCAATACGGATACCTTATATTTATTTTTCTTATCTAATTGCTCTGGATATAACCTTAGTATAATGTTGAATAGAGGTGGTAAGAGTGGACCTCCTTGTTTTGTTTCTGATCTTAAGGGGAAAGCATCCATTCTTTCACCATTAAGTGTGATGTTTGCTGTGGTTTTTATATAGATGTCCTTTATTAGGTTGAGGAAGTTCTCTTTTATCCCTAGTTTAAGTGTTTTTATTATGAAAGGGTGTTGCATTTTGCAAATGCTCTTCCTGTGTCTATTGAGATGATCATGTACCCAAAATTCCAAAGCTGTCTTTCTTCACCTACATTGTTCAGTAGCCCTCCTGTACTGTTCGCAGGGCTGTCCTGGACTACACGGAAGTGACAGCAGATCCTAGAGTGCACTTACATGACCCTGAGAGGGAGAGCCTCCTTAAGTTTTGCACCCTGGGCACCTCACTTGCCTCACCTTAGTCTCAAC
>NW_012148507.1:730413-732958 GCF_000956105.1 Propithecus coquereli
GTTAACTTGTTATTTTATGACAATGACTGTCAGAGAGCAGGCCTACATTTGGATCTATCTGACTGTTTCCTCATGGTGTCTCTAACTTTTGCATTTCCTACAAAAAAATGACGTTAGGTGTAAAGGCTTGCTATGTATTGAATATATCTCTCCAAAATTTATAGGTTGAAATTTAATCACCAATGTGATAGTATTAAGAAGTGAGACTTTTAGCAGGTGATTAAGTAATAAGAACAGAGCCTTTATGAATGGGATTAATGACCTTATAAAAGAGGTGCAAAGGAGCCATTAATCCTTTCAGCCTTCCATCTCTGCTGTCATGTGAGGACACAGGATTCGTCCCGTCCAGAGGACACAGCAACAAGGCACCATACTGGAAGCAGAGACCAGGCCCTCACTAGACACCTTGATCTTGGACTTCTAGCCCCTAGAACTTGAGAAATAAATTTCTATTGTTATGAATTACCCAGTCTTATGTATTTTGTTATAGGCAGCACAAATGGACTAAGACAAGTCTTGATTAGATTCGGGTTACACATTTTCGTTAAGCATGCTGCACATGTGATGCTTTATATTTCATTTTACAACTCCAGGAGACTAGTAATGCTAAATGTGGTTACTTGGTTAAAGTGGTGACCACCAGATTCCTCCATTGTAAGGACGTATTTGTTTCTTTTTAAAAATCAAGTAATACGTAGGGTGATACTTGGGCACCGGATAAATAGTCTGTTCTTTAACAACCCTTCACCTCATAGGTTTAGCATTCATTGACGATCCTTGCCTTCATAGGTTATATTTCCATGGTAACAGCAAAGATGATTGTTTAGTCCTATCATTCCTCCTAAATTTGTTACCTGGCATTTTTCTATGAAGAACAGCTTTCTCTCATTTACTGGACATGAACTAGAACCACTTAATTTTAAAACTTCAGCATTTGCTGACCATTGATAACTTCACTAGAGCTGCTCCATTATGGTTTTGCAGATTGTGCTTTGTACAACTCTGGGGGAGGGTTGCCCTTGACATAGTAGTCACTGTAGACTCATAAAAATTACAACAATCTTCTGGAAGATAGCATGAAAGCATCTTTAGGAAAGGGCCACTTTTCTGATTTACACAGAGTCACATGAGGACTAGTGGCTGGGATTTATGTACCCTCATCCCTGGGTGCTCTCCTTGGAACCTTGGAAATCAGCATCTGGAAACCCTTCCAGAGTCTGCCCCTTTCCCTGAAACTCTGTCCCCTAGACACATTTCCCCATTATGAATCTGCTTACCTACAATCCTTTACCATCTACTGAAAAAGCATTGAGGCAACACTTTCAACAATTTGGGGCATTTTCTGGTGTGGAGGAAGAAAGGGAAGGTACCTGTCATTCACTGACCCTAAGATCCCTGATGTTTCCTACACTCTCCACGTATTGGGATCTTGTCTCTTCTGTCCCATGTCGGAGTCTACAGTATCCATCATTAATTTCTTTATCTTTTTGTGTTTCTAACAGGCTATAATTCTTCAGTGCTGTACATCTGCAACCAAGAGAAATCGCAAGACATCTTATTCAAAAACATTTGCACACCAAGTCAATACTTCTTGGTGAAAACAGTCTACAGCTAGTGGAGTGGAGCAAAGTGAGCTTGTTCCACTGGGTTCGTTAAACATCTGCAGGGTCACTCTATTCCTGGCTCACCTAGAGCAACTGTCTACTTAAAAGCTGTCACATCCACCTCCCCTTTGTGTTCTGTGTTAAAGCAGTTCACAGAGTGATAGAAATTTTTCGTTTTTTTTCTCTCCTTTTCCCAGGGATCCTGTTGGCAATTACAGCCTTTACTTGACAAGGTCCTTTTGACACAGCGTGGCTGCCTGCAGTTGCCTCCAGGAGGGTTCAGCTGTTTTAGGAACAGGTTGACAGTCATCTGCTCCGATTTTCCCTTGGCTACTACTTTTGCTGTTAAAACTTTTCCAGGACTTTTGGGGGTGGTTATTTCTTCTCGTACCATCATGACAATTTTCTTTTCTCACCATGGATGCTGTTGCATATAATTAAGCTCTGTACTCCAAAATAAAGACAGAAGTGGTGATTACATTGCCATCAGCTGAATGCCACCAACCCTACCCCTATGAAATTTAGAGAAGCTCCATGTGACGACCTTTATTTTTGTTTGCTTTTAACAGAACTCAGTCCATACACCCATGCCGCGTTTCAGTTTAGAAACTAGAAGACAGGTTTGAATCACCCCATCAGTATTTCTAAATCAAGGATTTTCAACCTTAGCACTACCATCATTTTGGATTGAGTAACTCTTTGTTGTGTGGGGGGGTGTGGGGGGTGTCCTGTGCATTGTAGAATATTTAGCAGCGTCCCTGCCTCTATACACCAGATGCCAGTAATCCCACTCCCCAAATTTGCCAATCAAAAATAACATAACAATCAAAAATATCTCCAGATACTCCTCAATGTCCTGTGGGGATCAAAACTGCCCCCAGTTAAGAATGACTGCTCAAATTGAGAAAGTATTTATATGGACTGTGTTCAATTTATAGCAT
>NW_012148507.1:733717-738745 GCF_000956105.1 Propithecus coquereli
CTCGAGCCCAGGAGTTTGAGGTTGCTGTGAGCTAGGCTGATGCCACGGCACTCTACGCCCAGGCAACAGAGCAAGACTCTGTCTCAAAAAAAAAAAAAAAGATTCTGGAAACTTTAGATCAACAATATTAAAATATTTTGGAAACCTAAGTTTAATAGCAATTCTAGGCCAGGCACAGTGCCTGTAATTCCAGTACTTTTGGAGGCTAAGTCCAGAGGATTGCTCAAGCCCAGGAGTTTAAGACCAGCCTGAGCAAGAGCAAGACCCTGTCTCTACTGAAAATAGAAAAAATTATCTGGTGTGGTGGTATTCACCTGTAGCCCCAGACCTGGGAGGCTGAGGCAGAAGGATTTCTTGAGCCCAGGAGTTGGAGGTTACAGCGAGTTATGATGATGCCACTGCACTCTAGCCAGGGCGACAGAGCAACACTCTGTCTCAAAAAAAAAAAAAAGCAATTCTACTACCATTAAGATGTTTATGTCAAGGTTCCCCCTAAAATGATTACTCTGGGACCTAAGGTACTTATACAGTGTTAGAGGTTGATGGCATCTTAAAGGCAACCTCAACACAACTTCTGATGTACAGCCGGGGACGCTGAAACTCCTGTGATAAAGCAATTTAACCAAGGACATACAGTGGCAGTATCAGGAAGGGTCTCCTGAGCCCTGATCCAGTGACTTTCTACTGACCATGCCAGCTGCTTCATTAATCCAGGAAGCAGCAACAAAGGCCTAGGCTTTTTGAAGAAGGGTGGGGTTCATGCCAAAAGAAATAATGAGAGGAGAAAGGAAATGCCATAGAGCCTATCTTTGTTATTTTGCAATTTGGCTCAGGCTCACACTGTCCCATTCTCAGAAAGCAGTTTTATTTATATCTGAGAATCCACTGTTGATATCATTGTGTGTCTAGCACAGTGACTGAGACACAGTCAACATTCAATAGTTGACAGCCAGCTACTGAGTTACCAGTGCAGATGCTAAAAGACAGAGGAGGAGGGGGATCTTTCACAAGACAAAGGAGAATTCAGAGTAGTTCCGATTTTCTCCTCGTCTAATAGTCAATTTAGGTTCAGTTGCCTGAAGCTTCTCTTGTTTTGTCAAAAACTTTGAGGAGTCAAAGAAAACTTCCAGGGGTGTCCCTTGATATAAGCCAGGGCTGGAACTCAGATAATTTGGCATCAGCTATCATGTATTTAACCACTGTCCTAAACTGTTCTCAAAACATAAAAATTAATAGGTTGATTCAATGAGATCTGGCTTTGAGCCCCAGCTCTACCAGAGAATTTGGGCAAGTTATATCACTGACCTCAGCGCCCTCATTTATAATGAGAATAAAAATACCTGCCTGATTGAGATGTCATTGGTATTAAAATAGGTAATCTATAGCATATGAACTAGTAACTTAATTATAATTATCATTATCTGAGGTTGGCAGAGAGGACACACTGAGAAAGTTCAGCCCTTTGTGGCCCACCCAGGACAGCCACGTTAAGATATTTGCCCCAGCTGAAAGAGGACAGCTAGAATTCAGTAGGTCCATGCTGGAGACAGAAACTAGATTCATGTGTGTAGAGTATATGGCTTAAGTAGCGGATGTATTTACCCTCATTCAGGGGGAAGGCAAAAAGGAAAGAGGAAAGAAGGCCAAGGCCAGAATCTTAACACTTGTCTAGATGTAGACTGTGGGAAGAGGACCCAGTAAAAAAGCAAAGTAGAAGTGAGAGAGGAACCAGGGATCCAGCACCACAGAGCATTTTCAAGTGGGAGGCAGTGGTCGAGGGGGATCCAGGGCTCTGCAGGGGTCTTGGCAATCAGGATGTCCCCAGTTAGCTGAAAGAGACGTTTCAGCAGAAGTCAAATGGCAAAGGGTTGCATGGTAATCGGAGGCGAGGAAGCAGAAACTGGAGAAGGCGTAAGGAGGAAGAGTGTTAGCTTAAATAGGCAAGAAAAGTACAAGTGCACTGACCCTTGAAGATAAGGAAGACCTGAGTAATAGAAGGTAAAAGAGGCCAGTGAAAAGGCTGGTAAGAGATGCCATTGAGGCTGGGCACAGTGGCTCACGCCTGTAATCCTAGCACCCTGGGAGGCCGAGGCAGGAGGATCACTTCAGCTCAAGAGTGTGAGATCAGTCTGAGCAAGAGCGAGACCCTATCTCTACTAAAAATAGAAAAATTAGCCGGGCATAGTGGTGCATGCCTATAGTCCCCGCTACTTGGAAGGCTGAGGCAGGAGGATCGCTTGAGTCCAGGAGTTTTAGGTTGCTGTGAGCTAGGCTGACAATGCCACAGCACTCCACTCACGGCAACGGAGTGAGACTCTGTCTCAAAAAAAAAAAAAAAAAAGGGAGATGCCATTGAAGGAAGCAGCAACAGTGGAGCAAGTGTGACTCCAGGAAGAAAGATACGAGGATGGAAGGAGAAGATAAAATCTTGAAGGATTTGCTAAGGTAGATTGGAAGGAAGTTGATGCTAATGTGGAATGTCTCCAAATTCATTGTAAAGTCATGATGGGATTGTTTAAAAAGGCTGAGAGGCTGTGGCTTGAAACTAGTAGGGTAATTGCTACAGGAAATATAAGAGAGCATCAACAAGAGCTGATCCAAAGACTGCTAACTTCAGAGAGGCCTCAGCCTAAGCCAGTGATGATTAACTTTAGATATTTTGCTCAGACGCTGCACGATGGAGTTTAGACATAGTGAGTGGGCACAGGCCACTTTTTAGAAAATAGGCAGAACACTCTGCTAGCTCACTGCATCTTGCAGCCTACACTCTGTCTGTTTGGATGCTTATGGCATGACCCCTGGCCATATCGGGCTGGTCTGCACCTGAGCCCTGCTCATGCCCTGTCCTAAGTCTCAGGTATTGATGGGATCCCTGGAATGTTCCCTGTGGACTCAGTCTGCATCCCTCTTGGTCCACAGCTGAAACTGGTGTCCAGGTCCTGCCTGGTTCCTGACAGGTCTGGCTGTGCTTTCACAGGACAGAGTTCTTCTTTGAGTGTCTGGCACCCATCAACAACACCTACCGTGGCACCTGAGTTAACCTTTTAGGTGCTAAATAAATCTTTCAGCTTCCAAAGGATTTACTCCACATTTGTATATGATTTTCTCTAACAGTACCTGACATTGGAACAGGAGCACGAAAATCAGATGATAAAAATTAGGACTGAAGATGGGCAAAGTGAGAACTGAAAAATGCATGTGGGGCGGTTAGTTTTTGAGATGAGACCAGAACATAAAATACTTGAAATAAGAGAAGCCAGAATATGGGTTATGGTCTAAGAGAAGACAGGATGTCAGGATGAGGACAATAAATAAGTATGTTAAACAAGAGTCAAGAAATGTAGCAGAAATAGCACAGGACTTGGAATCTCGCAAACATGGGGTCAAATCCCAGTTGTGTGACTGTAGGTAATATATTTCACTTCTCTGAGTTTGAGATTTTCTGTACAAATAAATTTGGGTACGTAGTTAACCAAAGCTTATTAGTTTTCCTTTCCAGAAAAATGAAATTAGTAATAAGTCTACATTGTATGGTTGTGAAAATGAAAAGAGAATGTATGCAAAACATCCAGCCCATGCCTCGCACATACTTGGTGCTCAAAAATTAGTAGATGTTATTATTGCTACAGAAAGGTAAGGATATTTGATCAGGGGAGGGGATTCCGAGTGTCTTCAATTTTGATCAAAGCCAGTTTTGACTTGATTATATATAACTTCAGTTTGAACTAATTAAATGTAAGGAAGAAGCTGCTAAACACATGGTAAACCAACTGCATGCAGTTCTCTGTATTGCAAAGGAACACATAGTTGCAGTCAAATCTCATGTTTATGTGGAACAGGAACGAATAGCATTCTGCAATTGTACCAGACATGTTAACTCACTGGCCTTGAAGCAGAAGCTGGTTTAAACTTGCCCTGTCCCCCTCAGATCAGCAGGCTCTTCCCGCTTCCCTATTTCTGCTATTGGTGCCACCCCTGGAGTCACGCATGGTTACCTTCTCATCTTTTCCCCTCTCTGCCACTGCATCCTGTCGAGTCTCTCTCTGTTAAGTCTTCTCTTATGTTCTAATCCTTGTTGCACTGCTTGAGTTCGGGTCCTCTCCCACAGTTCTGAGACTCCTAACTGGTTTCCTTTCTATGGTCTTTCTCCTCTAACATCCTAAAACATTGTTGCTACGTGAGAGTTTTCTATGCAAAAATGTTGAATATGTATCGAGTGAAGTGAAGACTCTCAAAATCTGGTACCTGCTTACCTCTTCAGCTTTGTTTCCCTGCCCCTTTGCAAAATCATGAGTCAGGGGTCTCTAACCCCACCATAGGTGTTTCTACCTTCCTGCCTTTGTTCTCACTATTCCCAGGCATTCTCTTTACCCCCAGCTCTGCCAACCTCATGAAGCTGTGCTGACTTCCCTTTGCCTCATGTAAGAAACACAAGGGCAAGAAGGAAATCTTCGCCATACACCCAGGAGATGCTCTATAAATTTATTGATATGTTTTTAAAAAGCACAATCGACACATGAACTTCTCCTTAACTTAAGGCCACCACAGATGGTTGCACAGACTAAGAACGACCCAATTTTAGAGGGCAACATCCACGTCCACTGCAAAGTGACTAGCACTTCCGTAAACAGTGCACACCTAGACAAACACGCCCGGTGTCCCCATCTGCCAGCTCCTGTGCCAGGGGTGTTGTCTCTGTGTTCTCTTCACATCCACCAGAACATGGAACACAGCAAAACTTCACATACCCTTAAATATTCCACTCATACAAAGGAGGAATATTTTTACTGAGGATTTTATGGGAGAGACAGCAGAGGGAGTTTATATCATACACCTTCAGTGACCATTGAAAAAATTACCTATTTAGACATTTCTATAATATTTTCCTGAAGACACTCTCCAGTTTTGCCACAAGTGGGAAACTTTTGTCTCTCTCTTTCCTAGGCATACAGAATTTCCTTTTCAAAATTCTGATTTCTTTGAACCACTGAGCCAATGCTTAGAAAAAGGAATATCCTCAAGCCACTA
>NW_012148507.1:739936-740775 GCF_000956105.1 Propithecus coquereli
CTCATTCTAGAACATCTAGAAGGTATGAAAAGTACTTTAAAAGATGCCAATATTTTCACTGCCCAAAGATAAATCAATTTGGTCTTTTCCCTTGTGGAATTTGTAATTAAGATCTAAGTGATTGGAAGTGGGACAGAAGCTAGAGACACATGGAAAGACAAAGAGACAAAAAACCACGATGTTGGCAGAACACCAGAAGAGGGATCCATAACCTCACACCTGGAGAAATTTAGGTCCTCTCTACTCAAAGTGTGGTCTGCAGACCAGCAGCATGGGCGTCACCTTGAGCTTGTGGGAAATGCAGAATCTCAAGCCAAATCCCAGACTTAATGAATCAGAATTTGCATTTTAACAATCTCTCCAGGTAATGTGCACATGAAAGTTGGGGAAGCACTGCTCTAGGTGATCTGGAAGCCACAGCTGTATTGGATCCCAAAAAACCTTCATTCTACCTTTATGAGACTTGATGGTGTGCTGTCTTCCTGCATTTCCATGAATCCTCGTCCAAGTTCAAGAAGTTAATCAGCAGAAGAGCTGAGACTCAAGTAACTTAATCCATCTAGTTAACCATGATATTATGTTTCTGGTCCTTCTATCCAGGAACACACTATATTTTTCCATTATTTAGGTCTTCTATTAGATATATCAATAAAGTTTTATTATTCCTTTCATATGGACCCTAGATATTTTAATAGGAAATTTTCATTGTTTTCTTTCCAAGCAGATTTTAATGCTACTTGGAACCATTCTTTGTTCTTGGAACTATTTAAGATTATACTTACAAGATAGATTTGATTTTATGTTACCCTAAAGAATTTATTTCCTCTGACTGAGCTTGA
>NW_012148507.1:740825-743723 GCF_000956105.1 Propithecus coquereli
AGGAGCACGAAAATCAGATGATAAAAATTAGGACTGAAGATGGGCAAAGTGAGAACTGAAAAATGCATGTGGGGTGGTTAGTTTTTGAGATGAGACCAGAACATAAAATACTTGAAATAAGAGAAGCCAGAATATGGGTTATGGTCTAAGAGAAGACAGGATGTCAGGATGAGGACAATAAATAAGTATGTTAAACAAGAGTCAAGAAATGTAGCAGAAATAGCACAGGACTTGGAATCTCGCAAACATGGGGTCAAATCCCAGTTGTGTGACTGTAGGTAATATATTTCACTTCTCTGAGTTTGAGATTTTCTGTACAAATAAATTTGGGTACGTAGTTAACCAAAGCTTATTAGTTTTCCTTTCCAGAAAAATGAAATTAGTAATAAGTCTACATTGTATGGTTGTGAAAATGAAAAGAGAATGTATGCAAAACATCCAGCCCATGCCTCGCACATACTTGGTGCTCAAAAATTAGTAGATGTTATTATTGCTACAGAAAGGTAAGGATATTTGATCAGGGGAGGGGATTCCGAGTGTCTTCAATTTTGATCAAAGCCAGTTTTGACTTGATTATATATAACTTCAGTTTGAACTAATTAAATGTAAGGAAGAAGCTGCTAAACACATGGTAAACCAACTGCATGCAGTTCTCTGTATTGCAAAGGAACACATAGTTGCAGTCAAATCTCATGTTTATGTGGAACAGGAACGAATAGCATTCTGCAATTGTACCAGACATGTTAACTCACTGGCCTTGAAGCAGAAGCTGGTTTAAACTTGCCCTGTCCCCCTCAGATCAGCAGGCTCTTCCCGCTTCCCTATTTCTGCTATTGGTGCCACCCCTGGAGTCACGCATGGTTACCTTCTCATCTTTTCCCCTCTCTGCCACTGCATCCTGTCGAGTCTCTCTCTGTTAAGTCTTCTCTTATGTTCTAATCCTTGTTGCACTGCTTGAGTTCGGGTCCTCTCCCACAGTTCTGAGACTCCTAACTGGTTTCCTTTCTATGGTCTTTCTCCTCTAACATCCTAAAACATTGTTGCTACGTGAGAGTTTTCTATGCAAAAATGTTGAATATGTATCGAGTGAAGTGAAGACTCTCAAAATCTGGTACCTGCTTACCTCTTCAGCTTTGTTTCCCTGCCCCTTTGCAAAATCATGAGTCAGGGGTCTCTAACCCCACCATAGGTGTTTCTACCTTCCTGCCTTTGTTCTCACTATTCCCAGGCATTCTCTTTACCCCCAGCTCTGCCAACCTCATGAAGCTGTGCTGACTTCCCTTTGCCTCATGTAAGAAACACAAGGGCAAGAAGGAAATCTTCGCCATACACCCAGGAGATGCTCTATAAATTTATTGATATGTTTTTAAAAAGCACAATCGACACATGAACTTCTCCTTAACTTAAGGCCACCACAGATGGTTGCACAGACTAAGAACGACCCAATTTTAGAGGGCAACATCCACGTCCACTGCAAAGTGACTAGCACTTCCGTAAACAGTGCACACCTAGACAAACACGCCCGGTGTCCCCATCTGCCAGCTCCTGTGCCAGGGGTGTTGTCTCTGTGTTCTCTTCACATCCACCAGAACATGGAACACAGCAAAACTTCACATACCCTTAAATATTCCACTCATACAAAGGAGGAATATTTTTACTGAGGATTTTATGGGAGAGACAGCAGAGGGAGTTTATATCATACACCTTCAGTGACCATTGAAAAAATTACCTATTTAGACATTTCTATAATATTTTCCTGAAGACACTCTCCAGTTTTGCCACAAGTGGGAAACTTTTGTCTCTCTCTTTCCTAGGCATACAGAATTTCCTTTTCAAAATTCTGATTTCTTTGAACCACTGAGCCAATGCTTAGAAAAAGGAATATCCTCAAGCCACTACGGAAAGTCTTTATTACATCAGGGAGAAACAACTAGTATTTGAAGGTTTTCAGGGATAAAGTAGGAATGCTAGCAAAACAAACCAGCAGAGAAAACTATCTCAATAAATTATAAATATCTGTACTTGTGAATTGCTTCAAATGACACAATGTGATAATGTCTACACCACGCATTATAAACCATTCTTGTGCTGAATTGATAAAGTCTGGAGCCTTCAGCAGCTCATAAAATGCTAATAGTAGCATATGCTTTCCCTGAGCACTCCTAGCAAGAAAACTGGGACCTGGGCTGACGGAACCCTTTAAAGGGGCGGAATTGAAGGTGGTGCTCCCTGCTGAAACGTGGGCAGAGAACTTCAGGGCTAATCTTCAGGCAAGTGCAGCTTGTACCTGAGCCCAGCTGGGGAGTGGGAGGTGAGGGTCAGTATGGGGCAGGAAGAGCTGATTTCCTAGTCTATGAGTCCAGGAAATAGTTCTCTCGTACCCAGTGCTTCTCACACAGCTGGGGGCACAGGCTAATGACATGCTGTGAGGGCAAGGCCTTAGGCTGAGGAGAGCCCTCTTCTTTTTCTGAAACAAAGTCAGAAGCCTAGCAAAAGTGGAACCACCGTTCAGCTCTGAACCACTGAGGGGCCCACTGGGATCTTTGGGCCACTTTATGAAGCAGTTTTCAGTCAAACCCTGGAACTCTGCACAGAAGGGGAAAGCTGTATATTGGTTTACACCCAACTGTGTTATGTTTGGCACTTGTTCCTCTGGCAAAGTTACTTTAGTGCAAGATAGAAAAGACTGGCAAAATGTACTACCTTGTGCTGCTTAGGCCTTGAGCTGATCATTAGTGCAAATCTTCAGAAATATTTTAGTAGGCCTTTTAGTTACCCACAGGTGATTCTAGCTCAGGGAAGCCTCTCTTGCTCCTTTTAACTGTGTTCACATAACAAAGAACCATGCATGGCAGCCAGAGGAGCCACTGTGAGCTTGTCTAAAGAAGGATGCAGTGG
>NW_012148507.1:759553-760547 GCF_000956105.1 Propithecus coquereli
CTACTTTGAAATGTTGCTCTCTCTGAACTACTATGTTTCTTTCCCACAAGAAATATGATGATGTCAACCCCAGCTAGAATTCTTCCAGTGGTTTCCCCTCCTTCTTCTTAACTCTAGCATTTGGACTGTGTCTTACTCATCTTGCTGCTTGATCAGTTCTTGGGTAGGATGAAGGACTGGTATGTGCTAGGGAAGGAGGATAGATAGCATAAAGAATAAAGAATTCTTCTATATAAAGAGTTGTACAAGAAATCATCCTGCAGCTAAGTATTAATTTACAGTATTTTTTGGAAGGCACTGAAAGGGTCAAATAGCATAAGTTATTCAGTGACCACTTATTGAATACCTATGATATGTCAAGCACCAAGCCAGTTGCTTAGGTGGTAGATGGTTAAAATGTATGGTTCCTGCACTTGAGTTGAGAGAATTACAACATAATAATGTGGGCTGTTCTATATGTATAAAGTATTGCTAGAGCATGGAGCTATGGGAGCTTGAGTTGTGGGTTGAAGGTTGAGGAGGAACTTTATGGTGGGCTGCACAAGGAGATTAGGGATCAGAAGTTACAGCAAGAGGAAGCATAATGTTTGGGAAATGGCAGGCAGCTCACCGCCACAGGAGCATAAGGTGTCCAATGGACGATGATCAAGGGAGCATGAGAGTGAGGGTTAGGCTGAAGCACTCATCATTCATGCATTCGTTCATTCACTGACTCACATGTTCATGCATAAATATTTATCAAATATTTTTTCCAGAGTCTTTTATTATTATAGTGCTGTCAGCCCCCGGGAGCTACGCCTGGGTTATGGCTTAAGTCAAGACCTTGAAAATTGCCTGTGAGTAGATAAAGATTCTAAGTGAAGTCACTATTTGTCTATTGCTTCCCCTCCCCCATCTCCATTCCCAGTCCCCATAACGAGCCTTTAAACTCTGAAATATTCCTATCTAGTATTCCAGCCATAGATTAGAGATGTCATCCTTTAAATGAATTGGA
>NW_012148507.1:760597-762543 GCF_000956105.1 Propithecus coquereli
AAGCAGATTTTAATGCTACTTGGAACCATTCTTTGTTCTTGGAACTATTTAAGATTATACTTACAAGATAGATTTGATTTTATGTTATCCTAAAGAATTTATTTCCTCTGACTGTGCTTGATTATTGGCCTTTATCATAGTAGGAAATGAAAAAGTTAAGTTTTAAAAAAATTCACAGAAAAACTACAGAAAATGGTTATATAGTTGAAAGCTCAGAAGGTCCCTTCTGGTGGAAGACTGGGAGTACTGACAGATCAAGTTTTCTATCATAGCTTTGCTAATCACTTTCAGATGTCAGGAGATGCAAAGACAATGATGGTAGCTGCTAGATCAGAGATTTCCATACTTTGCTATGCATTAAAATTGCCTTGAAGCTTATAAAAATCCCATATCCTGCTCTGGGTGCACCCTTGCCAAATAAATCAGCATATCTGGGGCTGGAGACCAGGCATAAGCAGTTTTTAAAGATTCCCAGGTGATTCCAATGTACTGCACGGCACAGGAACCAATGTTCTAAATGGTGCATTCCCTAATACCGTAAATGGTAGACTCCTGGTTCAGCTGTTTGATAAACCCATATTTGCTAACATTGAGCTTCTTTGCCTGAAATGAGACATGTGTGTAAAGTATTTGATACTACTACTAATTATCCTTTCTTCATGTATATGGATACATGATGGATAATAAGAAAATGGAGAATGGAAAGAAAATGGATAATAAGAAAATGGAGAATGGAAAGAAAATGGATAATAAGAAAATGGAGAATTTGGGGCCCCTGCTCACAATCACTAGATCAGAATCTGCAACTGAGTAAGACCCCCGGTTGATTCCCTTGCACATTAAATTTAAGATGCATTTATCTGTCTCCCTCCCCAGACTGTAATTACTGAAAGGCTTGAACAAGACCAGACTATCTTTGAATAGTGCCTTATAGGTTGAGAAGTTTAAGAATTGTTGACTGAACTGAGTTGAGAATGAGTGTAGTGCTGCTTTAACGTCAAAGGACGTGATGCTGAGGGCACTGTTAGCACCAAAGAGAGCATAAACATTCCTTAAATTGCTTCTCCCAAGGCTAGTCCTTGTTAAGGTGACAGACTCCTTTGAGAATATAATGAAAGCTAAGGACCGGTTTTCTATCCTTACAAATTCTTCATTTAATATTAGGCAGTTCGTAGAAGACCAGAAGCCCATACCTGGACTCCCTATGTCCATGGCAGACAAAACTTGAGTCTAAAGTAGTAACTTATGTCTTGAGGTGTATATGCAACTTCCCTTCATCTGCAGAATGGACAAAGGGCAAAGCAGGATTTTTAAAAAGTCCTGATGACCACTTAATTAAAAGGCTAAACTCAAAATATTTTACAAGGACATGGCAAAGATGTTTATTCTGGCCTTTAGACACAAGTCTCAAGGAAGTGTTTTGACTAGCACTTTATTTTTCTTTTTTCTTTTACTGTGAATTTCTTTGGCAACTTTTTTTAAATTTTAAATATGTCTACGAGCTGGAATGACCATGAACTTTAATAGAAGAAAAGAATCATGCGTATTACTCCAGATACCCAGACCCAGTCTAAAATAGATCAGGCAGTCTATATAGAAAAAAGAAACGGAAAAGTTCACTAGCATGGGCTCTACACCCAAGCAATTAGTTCTGTTATTGAGACAGAAGGCAGAAAGGGGAAAAAACATGCTGTCAAATGCTACCGTAATATACGTGCCTGGGAGTGGGATTAGCAACTGATAAATTGGGTTTGGTCCACAAATACAATTTAATAAAGATTGGCAGTAAAAACTTTTTCTACAGTTTTGCTGCCTTTACTAATACGAGTCACAATCTATTTAACACTAGGTACATAGGCAATAATAATCTTATTTATTTATTTATTTATATCTCATTCTATTCCATATGAGATGTAAAGTGGATTCTATGAATATGTATGCCAAAA
>NW_012148507.1:762593-763944 GCF_000956105.1 Propithecus coquereli
CAGGCTGAATCCCTTATGACTTCTTTAAAAGGAATATTCTAGAACAGTATTTCCCAACATTTTGGAATATGAGGGCTTCTTTTTAATGTCAAAATTTTTCATTCCTCACTTGAGATGGGTTGTTCTTTTGTATCCATCATTTGAGGAAATACATAATGATAACAAGCCATGAATTTGTTATTACTTTGAAATAAATTACTTTGCTTCATTAATTACAATAGCATTTATAGATACCTGAAAAGCAACATATCTGTTCAAAAATACGATTTATTCAGTCTATCAACAACAACACTTGGTCCCTTATGCATTTGATGACATTTGCAGCAGCTCAGAACTCTGTGATTTCCTCCTCCCCTCACCTGCCCCACCTCAAGGTCATAGGCTTGGACAGTGTGTTCCTTGTATTCATTCTTTGTTCATTTGTTTGTTTCTTTTCATTAAAAAAGAGGATCCTGCTATATTCTGGGCATCATGATAGGGGTCATAGATACGAAATCAAATAACAGCTGGTACCTACCCTCAAGGAACTTAAGTCTAGTGGGGAAGAAAGATATATAAATCTATAAATCAGTACAATGCCGATGTGGTTAGTTCTACTGTAGGGAGAGGTTAGAAAAGCTTTCACCTAGGAGGCGTATCAGTCAGCTATTGCCACAGTATTGCTGTGCAACAAATCAGTTAAAGACATAGTAACTTAAAATAATAATCTTAAAATAATAATCAGGCTCATGGTCTACAAGTCAACAACCAATCCTCTGGGGTGCACTTGGTTCTAGGTTTTGGGCTCCAGCCTCCAAGGTGCAGATTGGGATCAGATCTGCTCCACGTGGCTCTCTTCCTCCCTGTATGTGCTCATTGTGAGTCACTAAAGAGCAAGAGAGCCCGGCTGTGCAAAAACAGTTCCGGTTTCTGCTCTTGCTATAGTCACTAAAATTCCATTGATCAAAGCAAGTAACATGGTCAAGCCCCAAATCAAGGAACATGTGTGGGTGTGGATACTACTAAAGGGAAATGAGGAATTGGGACCAAAAATTCAATTTGTTAGAGGAGAGAACCCTTTATCTCTATTGTAAGAGATGATTACAGGTTTATCAGGTGGATCTAAACATCTGAAATAAGGATCAAGAGAAATAAAGAAACATTAATACACAGTATTTGCCCTAAAAGAAATGTTCGGGGGAAAGGAGTTGGGACTGTTTCACGGAGTCCCTGCTCAGTGTCTGTCATGGAATGCACCAGGGCCGGTAGTGCGTAGAGATGAGCATAGCTTTATGCATGCCAGAGCTAGATAGATCTAGAGAAAATTTCATGGAAGTCCTCATCCTGATGATTCTAGGCCTGGATTGATAAT
>NW_012148507.1:763994-765882 GCF_000956105.1 Propithecus coquereli
ACATTCAATTAAAGCTGAATCATTAATTATTATTAATCACTATTTCCCTCTCATGGGCTTAAATCTATGAGTCAAGACAGATAACTACAAAACAGCCACCACAGACAAAGGGTGAACAAAGAACCACGAAGCAACAGCTAATTCCAGCCAAGGAAGCTCAGGGAAGACTTCCAGGTCTGTGGGGAAAGAGAAAGAGAATTCCTTCCCTTTTCCTAGAGCATGGTCAGCACTTAGCAAATTTATATGGCAAATTTTGCCTTTGGCACCCTTCTTTCTTTGTGACCCACTCTCCTGTCTTGTGTCACCTCTGTCCTTTGTGTCCTCCTGTGGCTTTAAGCTTGCCCTGATTTGGAGGAGCAGGCAGGGTGGTCTGTGTGTCCCTCATTCAACTTCTTTGACTTTGGTATGATTTGTTAGAAAGCAAACTGAGTATGCTAATTCCAGTCAAGTTTGAGTGACGGCTGGCCCTCTACCCTCCTAATATTTCGTACCTCTACCTAATCGAAGCTTATTTTACAAAGCCCAATCTCTAATCAGAATCATCCTCCATGAGAATATACTCATTGAAACAGCGCCCTCAAGCTTTCCTGGCCTGTTGGAGTCTTCCTCTCTCCACTCTTAGATCCATAGGCTCTGTGAAAGCTGCCAGGGTTTCTGCAACAGCTTTGCTGGAGGAGTTCTGGCCGGCTGAGAGTCAAGGTTAAAAGTATCAGGTGTTTACAACCCAGGGACTATTTGTTCAGAAACCACAGAGGAACTAGAGTTTCCATTCTGCCCTCTCTGCGTTTTTCCATCATTAAATTTCCTCTCTAGCCCCGATTCCTTTCTCAGCATTTTCCTCTCTTTCTTAGCACATGTTCTACATATTAAATACAGCATACGCAGATCGATGTTTTTTGGCTAAGGAGAGGCCTAGAGCATAGCAGAAGTTTTAATTTCCTGTTTGGAAAATCATATTATTCATGCAAGAAACATGTGAAAACAACCTCCTTATTTAATCAGATAAAAGGGGTGAGGCATATCAAGAATGGTGACACAATTTTCCTTCAGTTAGTCATTCCTTCTGTTTTCCCAGCTGACCTGAGTACTCCTCTACAGTGAGTCCAGCATGAAATAGCCCCTCCCTTCATGTCCTTTTCACCTGATATTTTAAGTTTGTTAGTAGGGAGTGGGAAGGCAAGCTGCACATATCTCAGAGGCCACTGTGAGTTTAATTTATCAGGGCCTTCCAGAAATGCTAGAGCCAGTTGCTAATTGACCCTCCAGTCCTGAGTTTCATTGGTGGTGGCAGATTTAGGAGTGAGCAGAGGCACCGTGCTATCATGGAGGACCACTGGACTGGCTTTGGGGCAAGGTATTGGCTTGACCACTTACTAGCTGTGTGACATCATCAAGTTACTTGATCTGGTGAGGCCTCCATTTCCTCACATTTAAAAAGTCAGTGACAGAATCTATCTCATGAAATCAACAATCAGTGAGGTCATTTGACTCATAAAACATTTGAATACGTGTGTGCCAGACACTGTGCTAAGCACTGGGGATATAGATTTGAGGAAGATAAAATTCCTGCCCTCAAGTAGTACAGAATCTATTATAGTAGGAGAGTCAAATATGTAAATTGGTATATTAAGTGTGATTATAGAAGTATATTCAACAGTGGTTCTTAAGAGGTGAGATTATATCAGAACACACAGGGAGTTTTTCAAATTACACACAGCTACTCCCGGGAACAGGGCTCAAGACTCTCAATACTTCTCACTTCTTTAAAACTGTTACCACAGGCCGGGTGCGGTGGCTCACGCCTGTAATCCTAGCACTCTGGGAGGCCGAGGAGGGCAGATTGTTTGAGCTCAGGAGCTCGAGACCAGCCTGAGCAAGAGCGAGACCC
>NW_012148507.1:768182-769761 GCF_000956105.1 Propithecus coquereli
CAGGCTGAATCCCTTATGACTTCTTTAAAAGGAATATTCTAGAACAGTATTTCCCAACATTTTGGAATATGAGGGCTTCTTTTTAATGTCAAAATTTTTCATTCCTCACTTGAGATGGGTTGTTCTTTTGTATCCATCATTTGAGGAAATACATAATGATAACAAGCCATGAATTTGTTATTACTTTGAAATAAATTACTTTGCTTCATTAATTACAATAGCATTTATAGATACCTGAAAAACAACATATCTATTCAAAAATACGATTTATTCAGTCTATCAACAACAACACTTGGCCCCTTATGCATTTGATGACATTTGCAGCAGCTCAGAACTCTGTGATTTCCTCCTCCCCTCACCTGCCCCACCTCAAGGTCATAGGCTTGGACATGTGTTCCTTGTATTCATTCTTTGTTCATTTGTTTGTTTCTTTTCATTAAAAAGAGGATCCTGCTATATTCTGGGCATGATGATAGGGGTCATAGATACGAAATCAAATAACAGCTGGTACCTACCCTCAAGGAACTTAAGTCTAGTGGGTAAGAAAGATATATAAATCTATAAATCAGTACGATGCCAATGTGGTTAGTTCTACTGTTGGGGAAAGGTTAGAAAAGCTTTCACCTAGGAGGTGTATCAGTCAGCTATTGCCACAATATTGCTGTGCAACAAATCACTTAAAGACTTAGTAACTTAAAATAATAATCTTCAGGCTCATGGTCTACAAGTCAACAACCAATCCTCTGGAGTGCACTTGGTTCTAGGTTTTGGGCTCCAGCCTCCAAGGTGCAGATTGGGATCAGATCTGCTCCACGTGGCTCTCTTCCTCCCTGTACGTGCTCATTGTGAGTCACTAAAGAGCAAGAGAGCCCGGCCGTGCAAAAACAGTTCCAGTCTCTGCTCTTGCTATAGTCACTAAAATTCCATTGATCAAAGCAAGTAACATGGTCAAGCCCCAAATCAAGGGACATGTGTGGGTGTGGATACTACTAAAGGGAAATGAGGAATTGGGACCAAAAATTCAATTTGTCAGAGGAGAGAACCCTTTATCTCTATTCTAAGAGATGATTACAGGTTTATCAGGTGGATCTAAACATCTGAAATAAGGATCAAGAGAAATAAAGAAACATTAATACGCAGTATTTGCCCTAAAAGAAATGTTCGGGGGAAAGGAGTTGGGACTGTTTCACGGAGTCCCTGCTCAGTGTCTGTCATGGAATGCACCAGGGCCGGTAGTGCATAGAGATGAGCATAGCTTTATGCATGCCAGAGCTAGATAGATCTAGAGAAAATTTCATGGAAGTCCTCATCCTGATGATTCTAGGCCTGGATTGATAATTCACTGACCATTTGAACCCAGTGTCTCTGGTGTGATGATGGTTACATTTAAAAAAAGAAAAACATCAACAGCACTCACATTCTGTGCTGCCTTCAGCACTAATTCATTCTTGATGCTGTGTTCAAAGTACTGAGGTTATGGTTTGTGTTAAGTTTCCTATTATTTCTGTAAACAAATCACCACAAGTTTTATGGCTTAAAAACAATACAAATTTATTATTTTACAGTTCTGGAGGTTAGA
>NW_012148507.1:769811-771212 GCF_000956105.1 Propithecus coquereli
GCACCACCCGAAGAATGGACATATTTGAAACTCGGACTTAGGGAGGGAGAGAGGGGCAAGGACAACATACGTAACCTAAACATCTGTACCCCCATAATATGCTGAAATTAAAAAAAAACAGAATGGGAGAGGGAGAGAGGAAAGAATAAAGGTGGAAAGAAAGGCCAAATTTGGAAGCAAACAGCCAGCCATAAGAACTTGAGGAAAATCTAGTCAGTAAGCTTCAAAAAGTTGTTGCCGGGTTAAAGTACAATGGGAAAGTGGCCACCACTGGGTGGTGGTAGGATGAATTTTATTTTCTCCTCCCTGCTTTTCTGTATTTACTAAGGTTTCTACAATGAACACACATTGCTTTTATTATGAGGGAAAAAATGAAAAGTGTTTTTTAAATTAATAAAATGTGTCAATGGAAAACTCCAAATAACAAGATGTTTAGGAATAAAGGAATGCAAATGAATGATAATCGAATACATAGTAGAAGAGAAAAATTGTGACAGCGTAAAATGTTACGCTTATTCACTCGTAAAAAGACGACCGAGAATCTTAGGTGAATAACTTAGTGAAAGTTTTAGCATCAAAACAACTTTCTCAGAGTTTTCTGAGTTATTGACATTAATGTTGCTTGGAAAGGAGAGATTCATCCCACGGAGATGGTTAAAGAAGTGAGAGACTGGGATTAAAAACCAGAAATCTTTAAAAGACCCACCTTCTATTCTGACAGCACACGTGTGGGCTTTGACCAGCAGTGTTTAGTTCCCTTGGGAGATTTTACTTGTAGAGTGAGCTCTGAGCCCTGGGCCAGTGAGTACCTGCACATGGGAATCTCAGGTGCCATAGCACAGGGACCTGACTTTTTTCAAACTAAGTTATTATATCCCAAAAGGTGTGATTGGTGATGTTTTTTTGAACCCTCAAACCTGTATTTCCATAGAAACTATGTTATTATTATTTAATAGGATTCCAGGTTCCTTTGGATTTTTAAGGATATTTTGCATCCTTTTTTTCATTTAAATCTGGTATAGACTTACTAATTTTTCTTTTCTTGATTCATCTTCAAAGGGAGGAGTATCGAAATCTTTCTATAAGCTTCTGGGGAAGTATATTAAAATCTACTCTGATTTAGAGTGTGCCAATCTCTCCCTGTGGAATTCATTTTTTTCTTTATAAATATCTTTCATGTCTCTGTTGTGAGGTACATGTAAGTACCTGTTTGTCAGAGTTTTTTGGATTATTCCTATTATGACATATAATGTCTCTCTTCATTTCTTGTCTTGTTGCTGACATTTTACTTGGGAGGTAAGCCCAGGGCAGTGTAAGTGAGGAAAAAAGGCAGTGAGATAAGGAAAAATGCGAGGCCATATAAGGCAATGCTGGCCACTGCTTCTCAACCAACTCGGAAAG
>NW_012148507.1:771262-771996 GCF_000956105.1 Propithecus coquereli
ATTTATTTATATCTCATTCTATTCCATATGAGATGTAAAGTGGATTCTATGAATATGTATGCCAAAAATGAAGATAATACTTTGAATAAAAGAATGAGGAAAATAAGCCAAATGGAAAATAAGTGGAAAAATGATGAGAAGTCAAAAACTGCATGCTATAGATTCTATATATCTGAGATATGAGAGCCATTAATTTCTAAGACATGAGGACTACTAGTTGGGCTAAGTTTTACTATATACAATGAGTTTATTCACAGTTTCCTAAAATAAAAACAAGTCTATTATTCCTGTAACTGAGACTAGAGAGAAAATGCCTCATGCGTCGTGATAAAGAGGACCTGGTAAAAAATTGAAAAAACATCCTCAACATCTGCACAGCCAAGAGCTTTGTAGGATTACAGCATCAAGTCATCGAACTATAAATTTCAAGGAAGGGTAACAGAACATGTTTATTTTATCCACTGCAAATACTATTTCAGCTTCCACGACACTGTCCCTCTCGACCTTGCCTCTCACAGGGACAGGTTCCGGGTACACCTCAGTAAAGAGAGATCTATATCTGTCTCGTGGAGCCAGCCCATGGCTGTGGCCTTGGTTATAAGAACCACAACCTTATATTATTCCTAACATATTTCTCCGAAAGTCAATAAAAATGTAGTAAAGATTAGTAATGGAATATCTGTCAGCTCCCTGCCTACTCCTTGGGTAGAACTGCAGACTAGGAAACCCAGACC
>NW_012148507.1:776422-799589 GCF_000956105.1 Propithecus coquereli
TGTGACAGAGTATTTTATATCCATTGAATCTAATAATAAAGAATATTCAGGCTTGTATTTTGGTGTCTGTTTTTAAAATTTTGTTTTATTAATTAATTTTTATTGTATTTCACAAAAATATTGATCCTCAACACATTGAAAATTTTTTTAGAGAACTTGGTTTCTTGTTATAGACAATTTGAGACTTTCAACATGATTTCTACCTAGAAGTGGAATTTCTGGCTTAATGAATAGGAACATCTTTAGTTCTAAAAGATATTAACAAATTGCACTCCAGAATGGTCAAATTTTCAATCTTACCTGCAGTGTATAAAAGTTTCCTTTTTCCCACAGTTGCATTATCAGACTTTTAAATCTCAATATGATAGCTGTGAAATAATATTTCATTTTAATTAGCATTTCTCTGATAAATAGTGAGATCGAATATCTATTTTTGTGCTTATTAGGTTCCCAGTTGTTTGATTTCAACAGGTAGATTTCTCAGTTTGCCAATGAAGAGAAAACATGTCTTTAAAAATCTAGCCATAGGAGGCAGGTAAAGCATTATAACAGGTATAACTGGTTTTAAAGAGGAAAAGTCTAGGAATAGCTAGTTTTGACTTGAAGGACAAGAAAAGCTAGTTGTAGCAAATGAATGCATAGGCAGTTACTTTAGTATATACGTGTTTTTCTTGGTATTTTGCTTTTTGGACAATCATTTAGTCATCACCATTAAGACACTTCAGTGGAGCAATTTTTACTGAAAATTCTGTACCTATTATCCAGTTCTGATTACCTGATGATTTTCTGGTGCTAATGAGACCAAGGACACAGAGAAGCTGAGTGCCTCTGTGAGCTTCATTATTTTCCACGATCTGACCTCTCATTCTCTCAGTCTTTGGAGTTGGATGAAGAGAGAACTCTGAAAAAGGTGTGTGGAAGTGGACGTGATTGACCAGACAGCCCCCTTCCAATCCACCTGCTATCGGTCTGAGAGATTGTTAAAAATGTAAAACCTGTGCTTCCATGCTTAAAGCCTCTCCACATCTTCCTAAACCATAATAAAATCTGAAATACTTGGTATAGACCTTTCCTCCCTCTTCCACTTCATCTCACCTTCCCTTCCTCTGAGCATATCATATAAAACTGCGTGGAAAGCCCCAGTTTATGTCAAACTATTTCACATTTTCATTCTTTTTGTCAAGATGCCTCCTCTTCCCAGGACACCTTCATGCTCCTGGTGGGCCTGGTGTACCTGTCATCCTCCTTCACAACCCCGCTATCAAGCTTCTCCCAGGGAGAACTGATTATTTCCCTTTGTATGCCCTACTAAATTAAAATTTTAAAACATGGCCGGGCGCGGTGGCTCACGCCTGTAATCCTAGCACTCTAGGAGACGCCGAGGCAGGTGGATTGTTTGAGCTCAGGAGTTTGAAACCAGCCTGAGCAAGAGCGAGACCCCGTCTCTACTAAAAATAGAAAGAAATTAATTGGACAACTAAAAATATATAGAAAAAAATTAGCCGGGCATGGTGGCACGTGCCTGTCGTCCCAGCTCCTCAGGAGGCTGAGGCAGAAGGATCACTTGAGCCCAGGAGTCTGAGGTTGCTGTGAGCTAGGCTGACGCCACGGCACTCAATCTAGCCCGGGCAAAGAGTGAGACTCTGTCTCAAAAAAAAAAAAAAAAAAATTTTAAAACATGTCACCCTTAGTAAAATGAACTTTTATGCAAGGTGCATAGTTCAGTGAATTATTGCAAAAAAGAACTACTGGTGTAACCATCACACGGTCAAAAAATAGAACATTACCACTCCCTCTCTCCACTGATTAGTTCTGCCTTTTATTTTTGGTACATTATATAATATAAATGGAATCATATGGTGTGCACTTTCTGTGTCTGGTTTCTTTTGCTTAATGCTGTATTTGTGAGATTTATCCATGCTGTCATGTATAGCAGTTTATTCAATTTGACTGCTGAGGAGCATCTCATTTGTGATTACACCACGTGTTGACTTGTTTTTTAAAACTGCAGATGGTCATTAGGGTTGTTTCCACTTCTTGGCATTACAAACGATGCTGGTGTCAACATTCAAATTCATATCTTTTGGTGCATATGTGTGTATGTATTTCTGTTGGAGTTATACCTAAAAGTGGAATTTCTGGGTCGTAAGGTATGTTATATTCGAATTTAGCAGATACTAATAGTTTCCCAAAGTGGTTGTACCAGCTTATACTCTTCCCGGCAATCTTGCTTATAATTGGCTTTTTTATTTTAGATATCTTTTTGAGTATGCAGTGGTATCACGCTGTAGCTTCAATTTAATTTTCTCTGATATCTAATGAAGTTGAGCATTCTTTTATATAATATATATTTATTGGCCATTTAGATATCCTGTTTTCTGAAGTGCATGTTTATATCTTTTTCCTTTTTCTTCTATTAGGTTATCTGGATCTTACTGATTTTTTAGGAGTTCTTTAAAACTTTAATGTAATCCAGTTTAGCAGTATTTTCCAGAAAACCCACAGAATCATAGGAAATAATTTGTAGCGATTTTAAACCACTTAGTTTGGGGAGTTTGCTGCAGAGCAATAGATAAGTGAAGCAGAAAAGTATGGAGGGGCTTTTATCTAAGGAAGTTGATTTATCAGTGGATATATCAGAAAGTCACAACATTTTTTAAAGACTTATATCACCTTGGGCTGAAGGAGACTGA
The DNA here is from genome assembly GCF_000956105.1 of Propithecus coquereli. Taxonomy (NCBI): domain Eukaryota; kingdom Metazoa; phylum Chordata; class Mammalia; order Primates; family Indriidae; genus Propithecus; species Propithecus coquereli. Next base: position 779,116 of record NW_012148507.1, read on the forward strand.
GACAGTTCAAAATGAAATGAGGCCTCCAACTTCCATGAGGAGGAAGCAGGTTAAGAAAGTTTCTCTTTGCAAACATGGGTCATTTCTAATGAAAAAGGCATGTTGTTCAAATCCTTACATTTTTATTAATATTTTTGTCTGTTCGTTCCATTTATATCCTTTACTGAAAGAGGTGTATTAAAATCTCCCGTTATGATTATGAGTTTGTCTATTTCTCCTTTTAGTTCTGAAAATGTTATATGTATGGAGGTTTTGTTACTATGTGGCAACTATGTCCAGTTTTGGTCACATGTGATACTGAAAAACTAGAGTGATGGGCTTCCAAAGAACTTCCACTACGGTCTGAATGTTTGTGTCCTTCCAAAATTCATATGTTGAAATTCTAACACTCAAGGAGGTGGTATTAATATTAGGATGTGCGGGCTTTGGGAAGTGATTATGTCACGAAGGTAGAGCCCATATGAATGGATTAATGCTCTTATAAAAGAGACCCCAGAGAACTGCCCTTCTCCTTCCATCACGTGAGGACACAATGAGAAGGCACCATCCATGAGCCAGAAAGGGGGCCCTCACGAGACACCGAATTGGCTGGCACCTTGACTGTGAATTTCCCAGCCTCCAGAACCAAGAGAAATAAATGTCCGTTGTTTATAAGCTACAGTTTATGGTACATTGTTACAACAGCCCAAATGTAATAAGACAACCACTCCACTAGGCAAGCCCGAGTGTGGCATCATCAGAAGTGGAAAGATTGCTGGCCTTGAGCACTCACATAGCTCATTTGTGCTCCATGGGAGCTGGAAAATACCTCTTAGATGCCACTGGCCTCCCCATGATTCGGTACTTGCTTAACACGCTCCTGCCTTGGGGCCTTTGCATTTTCCATTCGCTTTCCCTGGAACACTCTTCGAGACAACCTCAAGGCTCACATCAGAGATAGATGTAAAGCACCTGGCACACAGTGGTTATGATAAAAGGAGGGAAGAAATGCTATGAGTTCGAGTGTAAGAAGCGCTCCATGGAGAGTGGTTAGGATTTCGCTAGAGAAAAACTGACTTGTGTGGGGGATGGAGAAGACCATATTATAGTCAAGTAAACAAAGGCATGGAACTGTGAAGGCGAGAGCTTCTCTAGACACATCACGATGAGTCCAGGTTCAAGTAGGAAAATTGCAGGTCGCAGGCCTTGATTAGGTTAGAAAACCAAGTTGAATCACAAAATAAAGGGCCATGAGGAGTAGGCAAAGGAATTTGGATTTTGCATCATGCCTCCTTCTGCCAAACTCTTGACTAGGATATAAGACTCCCGAGGACATATCTAGAATGAAGCTCTGCATATAATGCACAAGCAAGCAACATTCCATTTATTGCTGATTGAGCACTCAGGCCTTGGAGCGAGACTGTCTGGGTTCAAACCCTACCCCATTCCTTCCTGACTGTATGACATTGGATAAGGTGCTTAACTTCTCTATACTTCTGTTTCCTTACCTGTAAAAAAAAAACAGCAAATAGAGGGACCAGGCTCGCTGGGTAGTTGTGAGGATTTGATAAAATATTACATATAAAGCACTTGATACAAGACGTGTCACAAAATTGTGTACAGTCAAATAGCAACGTGGCAGTAGCCAGGATTTTGAAGGCTAGGACGAGTAGGGGACCTTATATTTCTGATCATTATTTTGCTTCCAAGAGCTATTTTTCCTTTTAAGTTTTTTTCTCTCCCGGAGTTTACCTATCCAAGGAATGGTTAGAAATCAGATGTGCGTGATTCTATAAAATTTTATTTTCCCGACCGATGTGTTTTGTAGGCAGCTAGCATAGAACTAAGTATGTTGTTGGTACCAACCTTACCAAAGGGAAAAAAAAAAACAGAGAACTGAGTATGTTGCCATCAAGGACTAGAAGAGAGTTAACTAAAGCAGCAAGTAAAACAACACTTGAAATGTAATGTAGATACATCAGAAAGCTTTTCAGCTCCAGGTTTGTGTTCTAACTTGTCCTTAAATGTGGATGGAAAAGAATTTGACAGGATGGGCAGAGGCAACACGATTACTGAGAAAAGTCACTTGACAAATCCTAATATTGTAAACAGCCACTCCGTTGGTGGCACCAAGATTAAATTAAGATAGCACCCTGGGAAAATGTAGCCATGCTAGGGTTCTCCACCCACTGGCTGTTTTTCATGTCTAGGCTTAATGCTTTCAGCACTCATCTCTAGGTCTATTTGCAGTTGCTGTACAAAGGATTAAAGAAAATAACACCATCTAATGTGATTAATGTCTCAGTAATATATGCATCCTAGAATTCATAAAGATACCGACTTCCTATAGAAAGCCCTTCATAACAATAAGGTAAATAAAATAAATTCATATATGTCTAAGATAAAAATTGAGATTTTAATTTTGATATTGTATTCAACAATGAACCATGGTCAATGAATGTTTAATTTAAAAGAAAGCATGCACCACAGCTTTCCTGCTAATGGTGGGAAATTACATAGCTATTGAAAATATTGAATTCATGCAAATTAAGGTGCAAATATTGGTGTTGTTCACTTGGAACAGAGACGGACATTTTACCCTTAATGTTCACATTTTATCTGTTAATCTGTGCTCAGTAATATTTTCTGCTGTGACACCATCGACAAATCAGCGCCTTTTTGGGGCTCAGTTTTCTAATAATCTGTAAAAGAAGGGAAATAATGCTACTTACTGCACATGATTATTATGAAAAGAAAGTGAAATCAAGTAAACAATAATTTTAAAACTATTATGAACATGTAGTTATTAATCAGTAATATTATAAGAGAAGAAAGACTCAATAAAATTCCAAATGGTTTTCTTCTTATAAGACTATCCTATAAATACATATATGTATGCATATTTATATATTTGTTGTGATCGTTAACTTGAAGCAGAGCTATATAGATCTATACATAACAAAAATGTATAGAAATTCTACGGTTAAGGCTAGAGATTTTTGTATCAACATATCAAGTACTTCCTTTGTTTTCTAAAACCATAATAACAAATTTTTAGTTTATTTTACCAGAACATAATTAGTGGTTATTTGAAAGAGCACAGACACAATTACATAAAAACAAACAACAGGTGTAAGAACTCGTAGATAATCTCATTAATTGCAGAGGCTCTGAGGATTTGGAGTAAGAGGTTCAAAATACCCCAGAAGCAGGTGCTCTAGGTATTCTTACAGCTCATGCGGGCACTGGGATGCATTTGATTTGGTTGATGACAGCTTGCTTAAAGACAAGGCTGAACAGGACAGCTGGCAAGGGGATTAGTGGCATGTGAGAGGCTGGGGATTGAAGAATAGAGAAGGTATGATCAGAGCCCCAACCAGGGCCAACTCTGGGTTTCTGTGTTCTTGGAATCTCCGTCAGTTCTGGCTCCTCACTCGGGTCCCCTACGCTCTCCACAAATCACAGACTGTCTTCCTGCCTAGGAGCTCCTCCCTACTCTTCTCAGGGCTGGCTCCTTCTCATTTGTTTAGGATTCAGCCCAATTGTTACTTCTTCACAGAGGCTGATATCACCCAGTCTTCATCCTATAACCCTTTTAACTTTCTCTGCGGCCATTATCACCATCTACTACTATGTTACTAAATCATTTGTTTAGTATTCACTGTGTGTTGCAGAAAGTAAGCTTTGTAAGAGAAGAAACTGCATGCCCGGTAGTTTCTGGGTCATAAGCATGCATTAAATAACTGATGAATGAATGAATGAATACATTAATTCCAAGACGCCTTCAGTTGTACAATTTTCTGCTTGATTATTCCCTCAAAAGGCATTAGGTTTGTCCTGTATTCTCTCAAGTATCCCGTTATCAATTTTTGAGTGAGTAGTATGTTAACTGTGATTAATTCTCCTTATCACGTTAACCAGATAATGTGGCCACCCTTTCACATTAAAAAAAAAACAAACTGCTTTAACCTAGTTAAAAATTCCTTTGTGATCTATTTCTTCAAAGCGTATATAGGGCTGCACATTTCTAACAATACAAAAAAGCACAGATTCTCCCATTATAAAACACCTAGAAATGCTGGATAGATCATACCAAACTACACTAAAAGCTATATTTTTAAATTATACCAAAGCTATATTTTTAAATGCATAGCTGAGTTTGCAAGATAGTATGAGAAATATTCTGGAGCTAAAACCAAGGCGACCGAAGACCAGAGCAGCACAGAGGTGAGCGGTGCTTGTCCCAGGGAGGAGGCAGGAGCAGAAAGGCGGCACCCTCGTGAGCAAATGCTCGTGTGGAGACAGCAGACGAGGCCCTGGCCCCATGTAAGGCTGGACGTTGGAACTGAGTCACCAGGGGACTCTTGAAGGACTCTATTTTCAACAATTGGGAGGTCCTTCAATGAACCGAGCCATTGACAAGGATATGACAAGATAGTTTGTTCATTTCAGTCAGGGTTCTGAGCCAGGAAAAAGATCTCTCCAGAGAATTCATAATCAAGACTCATCCCGGCATGCATGTGGGGCTCTTCTCTATGGCTCAAGAACTCCCAGTGTGAACCATTCATGTGAAAATGGATCCCAGTTTTCTACCCTCGGGGCATTTGGCAGAGGAAACCGTGAAACCTTGCCTAAGGACCACACCCCCAATCCAGGCCTCATGGGAGCCTCACAGATGAAGGCTCGTTATATATAAATTCACAATTTAAATTGACAAAACACTCAAGCTACCACAAGCAGGCGTCAGCAGACACCACAAATGGCATGATTGGATGCCTGGGATTTCAGGTGACTTGGACATAGACAACAACATAGGTATGTTTAAAATGATTAAAGACATGAAAAAATAAAAACCAGGAGAAAAGTAAACCTTCAATGGTGACTAAAAAAATACAATGTTTAGAAATGAAAAATACATTCACTGATATTGAAAACTCAGTAGACAGATTAGAAAGAACAAAGTAAGCATTATCAAACTGGAAGATAGATCCATCTGAACATGAACCACAAAGAGATTAAGAGATGAAAAATATGAAGAGAGATGAAGAGACATGAAGGATAAGACTTAAATCTAATAGAAGTTTCAGAAGGAAAACATAGAAAAAATGGGGAACAAGCAATATTTGAAGATACAATGACTAAGAATTTTCTAAAATTTTTGAAACACAAAAAGCATCAGATTCAGAAAGTTCAAGAAGTCCTGATTAAGTATAAATAAATTCACTCCTGCACACAGGAGTGAAATAGCAGAATATCAAAGACAAAGATTTTTAACAAATAAAAGTCAGATTACCCAAAATGAACAATAATTACATTGATATGAACAACACTATACGTCAGAAGACAGAGCGCTAATATCTTCAAGGTGCTGAGAGAAAACGGTTATCAACCTAAAATTCTGTGCTAAACTATCATTAAAATAATAACTGGGAGTACACTCCAATGAACCCTACAATGGATGCAATTCAGGAAGAACAAAATTGAACTCAAAAGAAAGGAGTGAGATGCAAAAAGGTATATATAGTGGGCAAAGAAATCAGTGAAATGTAGATAAATCTAAACGGGCCTTGATTATAAGCAGCAACATAATAATAATGACTGATTCTGTGATTATACAATAGGATGGAATTAAAACAAGATAGAGGAGATTATTGGCTTAGAGGGTTCTAAAGTCTTTCTGTTATTTAAGAGGTAGATATTTATTAACCGTAGACTTAGAAGGTCACATGCTTGTGAACAAATTGTAAGAATCACCACTAACAAATGAAATGTATAATTTTCAGACCAATAGGTGCTCTCAAAAGGCTGTGGGCTAGTGCAATTGAAAAAGTATTTCATGGAAACAGAGCTGAAGTTCTACCTGTTTTGTGAAAGGTCCTCCCATCCCCCAAAGAGACTTAGAGGTTCTTTCCTCTCTGCTCTTGGGTTTCTTGGACAAACCTCCTTTAGAGCAAATTGTAATGGTCGATTTCCTGTCCCTTCATCATCATTGTGTCCCAGTGCCAGGCACATAGCAAGCACTCACGTTTGTAGAATGAATGGATGTGACTTGCTTAAGGTCACATAGCTACCAAGTGACAGATAAAGAAGGAGAACCCAGATCTCTGCACTCCTAGGCTTGTTCCTTCCTTTAAACCAATCTGGACTGGGCGTGATGGCTCATGCCTATAATCCTAGCACTCTGGGAGGCCAAGGTGGGAGGATCACTTGAGGCCAGAAGTTCGAGATCAGCCTGAGCAAGAGCGAGACCCCGTCTCTACTAAAAATAGAAAAATTAGCCAGGCTTGGTGGCCCATGCCTGTAGTCCCAGCTACTCGGGAGGCTGAGGCAGAAGCATCGCTTGAGCCCAGGAGTTTGAGGTTGCTGTGAGCTAGCCTGACGCCATGGCACTGTAGCCCTGGGAACAGGGTAAGATTTTGTCTCAAAAAGAAAAAAAAAAAACAAAAAAAACCCCCACCAATCTGGAAAAAAAAATGTATCTAGAAAAACTGTTATATTTCATGAAAACAGCAGCTGCTTGATTAAATCAATAAGAAATCACTCTGAGACCAAAAAGCAAATGAAGACAAAGAAATTTCACATTGACAACTATTGTCAGTCTTCAGTTTAAAGAAAATCCACATTTCACAGGTTACACTGGTGATGGAGCTAAGCCCTAGAACAGGCTTTTGGAGCAACCGATTTTTCTAGGGAGAACTTGTCCACATTCATCCCAAGGCAGCCTCTACTGGGACATGATCCTGGGGACCTGAGAAGGCCCTCACTCACCAGCTGGTCACCGCTAGAAATTGAAACCTTCAAATATGACTTGTTACAATGCAGTCTGCCTCAGGACCGTACTGGTGAGCTACAGGGTGGAAGGCGGAAGGGCTGAGAGCTAGCTGAGAATTTGCTCTTGGAAGATTCTGCACTGACTAAGCAAGGAAGGAAACGGGATTGAAGGGAGAGGAGAAGAGGAGGGGGAGGAAGGTAGCAAGTGCTTAGGGCTGACTCTGTTCAGGTTTCAGCCTTAACAACCCCCGTTTTAAAATGGGAACCACCACATTTGACCTCCCCGTATCTCATGGCAAGATTAAAGAGTAAGCAGCAGGTGGATCTTCTGAGGTTTTTGACCGGCCCCAGACAACTGCATTAGAGTCTCCCAAAGCTGTATTATCCAAGTGATATTTTCTGAAGCTCTTTCTTATCAGTCACAGGGCCAAGAGAAGCAGATAGAGATGGAAAATTATCCCCAAGTCAGCATTTCTTCAAGAGGAGGAAGGTAAAGAATGGTAGTAAAGGGAGGTGAGGAATGAGGGTGGGCAACGGGGAAAAGGAGGGAAGGGTAGGAGCAGAAGGTGGGTTTAGTTTGGGTTCATGTCTAAACCTACTGATGTCAGAGCCGTGCTGTATCTGGGTGTATGCCTTTGGCTAGTGGATTAGAGTTAGTCCTTCAATACAGCCTGTTTCATCAACTTAGACAATCCTTTCTCTCCTTTGCCTGCCTCCCACATAAAGAAACATCAGAAGGGAAGTATGCTCTGCAGAAAGACGAAGAAGGGTGTGTGTGTATGTGTTTAATGTGTTATCAAGAATGGACTGAGGAATTTGGGCAGCAGGAATATGTAGCATTTTTGCCACACTGGAGTGACTAAGGTTAATTTTCTACTCCAGACTTCAACTTTGAGGTACAGGGCGAAGTACCTCTCTCTCTCTCTCTCTTTTTTTAAATTAATTAATCTCCTTTGACACTTTTCACAGGATCATAGAGCTTTCCCAGAAAGGAACTTCTTATCTGTCATAACATTTTAATCTCCTTGGGCCTGGGACAAGGTGGAAACCTACAGGTTCCCAAGGAGATTTTTTTCATAATTAGCATTTTAGCAAAAAGCCTTAACTCTGGGGGGAAAAAAAGCATAATGTGGAGGAAGAGTTCCTGCTTCAGCCTGTTGTGACGCTAGCTCTCCAGGGCTCCGATTAGGTCAACTGTGAACTAGCATCGAAAATAGAGCTCTCCTCTCTTAAGCCTTGCTGCCATTTGTACTTGTTCAAAATGCATAGTCTAATATTTTATCTGTGAATATTTGCATATTTCCAGAGGCCTTATTGTACACATTCATTGAGAAAATCTCTATTTTTTCCCAAGTGGGTTTGAGGTGAGAGAAATCTAATAAATAGGTACACATTTCATCAGACTGCATTAGGGTGTGAATTGCCATCATTGTATTGTTTGCCCAAGTGAACCGCTGTTCTAAAGAAGCCCCTTCCAAAATGTTACCTGCGGAACTGCTTTAATATCTTCCTTAACAACAGACACTTGGCATTAGCGAATCAACCACTGTGTTAATTAGAACTCAGACACACAGCCTATCCTCAGCTCATAGAATAAACACTATTTTCCTTTGACCTAATTACATGATGTTCTTAAACATCATCATTTTGTAAAAGAAACCATGACTACAAATTGCTCTGTGAGCCATACACATCGTTGGGACTCAAAATGTGCCTGCAATCTGGAGAAGGTGTTTGCAGATTGCCAATAAAAATGCGGTCCGTAGGAGACAGTGCTGTACGTAGGCAACGGGAACACTCTCTTTGTAGATATTACGTTATTTCCCCTACTTCCCTTATCTTCCACGTAGCCCCCATCTAAGGAAAGGTCAGATTGGAATCAGAACGTGGTAGGTTCCATGAAGTTGCTGGCTTCAGTGATATTCTAGATCAGGTCATCCGGCCCCAACGACAGCTTTCTATTGTCATAACTGATTTAAGAAACCCAATCAATAAAAAAATTTCCACATCCCCACCACTGTCAACAACAACAAAACTCAGAAATGAAAATAACTTTCTTTAAGTCAAAGAGGCTCAATTAAATACCTCAGGACGTACTGGAGGTCTGTCGTATGGGGCCACATTGCATCATTATTGTAGAATTTTATTTGAATATTCACCCTGAGAGACTAGAATGCCTGAAGCCTTACTGAGCCCCGATCTGCTCAAGCACCCTGGTACCGTCAGGGAAAATATCTAGGGTATGAAAGAAAACATTTCAAGTGGCCCGTGGGATGCTGCCAGGATGCCCGCCAAGATTTAGAGCAGTGAGGACTCTGTTCTTAAACACACAAACCACCTTCCGGGGAGATGTTCCTGCCGAATATGACTACAGATCCTTGACCAAAGGACTCCAAACCTCTTATAGAAAACAGCAACAGAATGCTGAAATAACAACTGGATAGGTAATACGCAGACTGGCATTCCAATACCATTCTGGAGACTTTTGCATAGTATTCATTCCTGAAGACAGCCTTTTAAAGTGTTCTGCAACACGGCCACCACTAGAGGGCGGAGCAGACCACTTCAGTTTTCAAGAGCTTCCTCCAGGGGAGAAGTTGAAAGTTACCTTGAAGGTTGAGCTGAGTAGATCTTTGCATTCTCTCCATGCTTTCACTTCATCTCCACTGTGTGAATGGCTTCTAAAGGTTAGGAGCAGAAGACTGAGTGGGCAGGCAAGCACTACATAAAATGCATTGAAACTTAGGGTTTCATTGGAAGAAAAGGCTCTTGCCATTGTTAGCTTTCGTTTGTTAAAATATTTCAGCCCTTTCCATGGGCCAGAGGCCATGCTGGGCACTGGGGATATAGGCACAAGTAGCTCTTTGTTATTTCCCTCTACAGGCTTACAGTCTAGGCAGGAAGACAGACAAATGAATTAATCACTTCAAAGATAATTAAAGAGACTATCCTAAACACAGTATAAATTAAAGAAACTATGTCCTAAATGCAGTATAAGCTCAGAGGAGGAGAAACTAACTGGGGATTGCAGGTGGGGTGGGCAGATTGGATGGCTGAGATTGCTGGAGGCTCAAAGAGCAAATCAGAAAACACTGGGTGAAGGAAAAGACAAGGCAGAAAGAGAAGTTTTGTTTTGGTTTTGGTTTGGTTTTGGGAAAGTGCTTTCAGTATAACAATATGCAACAGGAAAAAAAAATACCCAAATGCAAAAGAAAAGAGAATAGCCAAGAGCTAGTGCTAAGAAACTGTTGTTTTTTTCACCATGAATTTCTAGATTTCAGAAGATTTGTGAATGAAAACAATTTAGGGAGAAAACAACTGCACAATCACATTGACATGAATTAAGCCATTTGAACGTCATTCCTCTTGTATGAGCAGAGATACACCTGGGGATGCCGTGGGCCAGTCTGGGCAGTCCCCAAAGAAGGATAAGGGCTGATGGCTGGCACATGGGTAGTCTCCTCACAGGAATCATGTTGGAACATGTGCCACCTCTCCAACATGCTACCAAATGTCCTGGAGTGCTAGTGCTAATGGTGGTCCTCAGTCCTAGCTACACTTTCACTTCCCTAGGGGACCTTCTAAAACTCACAAATGTCCAGCTCTCTCCCCACCTCCCTGTTCCGATTTGGTGTTTGAAAACTCTCTACATTATTTTAAAGTGTCAGAATGGAGGCCTATTGAGTTATACACTGATGGTATTTCATAGGGAAAACATTAGATTCCAACCAGGGATATGGAAACATCATTTTCTTCTCTTATCACCAGGAAAGAAGTGAACCTTCTACTTCTATGTATCTTTTATTTGCACCTTCAACACCTGAAATGGTTTGTAGGTAAAATCTGTTATCACAAAGAAAATAATATGAAGATAAAAATGAAGACAGAGGGTAGTAAATGTTGCAAAATATTTATTTTGACTTTTCTTCTGAGTCACATTTTCATTTCCAAAGAGTTCCCCTATCTGAGGAATGGAGGAAAAAAAGAGAGGCTCTTAGTCTCTGTCTCTTTTCCTCCTTTCAGAATCCTCTGGGTACCTGGCTGTCCTTCCCTGAGCGTCCCTGCCTCATCTCTGAAGCACAGAGATAGATTTACAAGCTTCGTCCTGGACTTTAGCTGGCAGCCCCACTGCCCCCACTACAGCCTTACAGAGGCTGACAAACCTTTCTCTTGCAACTGCTTCACTCCTCCCACTATTATGCTAACACATCCCTTTATTTTGTCTTGTTACTTTGTCTTTACAAATATAAGAGTTCCTCCCCAACAGGAGAGAGTGTGATAGGAGGATGGAGAAGGTTATAGGAGGAGGAGGTGGCGGTAGTGGTGAATCTGGCCCAGCCACATCTTTCTTTCAGCTCGCAATCTTCTTCCCTCCAGTGCGCTGAATTGGAAGCTAAGGTCAAAGGGGCTGGATCCCGTAAGGATTGCTCCAAAGTGGCGTAACTCTACACAGCAGAATTTCCTACATTTCTTGGACACTTTGACTCAAACTAAGGTCAAAGACAGCTGCTGTCCATTAAAGGTGATCCTCTTCTGGCCTGAAAGCTGCAGCAAGCAAGAACGCTAGCAGGAGCTCTATGCACGGAAGGCGGAGGTTCGGAAGTGGTGCGAGCTGAAGGATTCATCACCTGCAGCTCCGCGCGGCTGAGGGCGGAGGAGCCGCGGCCCTGGCTCCTTCGCGCCGCCAGAGGGCAGGGCAGAGCAGCACAGGCCGTGACTCGGGGAGCGCGGGGTGCGGGCAGCTCCCGGCATCACCCGGTAGCTATGAAACAGGCACAGAATGAAGGATCGTGCAGGGAAGGTTGCTTTGGAATTTCACCAGAAGAGTAGACACTATAGGTAAAAGGTAACGTTCGCTGTTTACAACTTTGAGTAATGAGACTTTCCTTCGGTGAACATGGCAGTGGGCTCCTTTAGAGCTAAGGAGAGAAGGGATTTTAGGTTATTGGAAACGGTGGTTTGCTCAGTGGAAACATGGCTCGTGTCCACTTCAGGAATATAAAGTCAGCTGATCAGGGGCTACACCGGCCTTCCTAGGTCTCATGAAACGCTTCCAATAGCTCTCCGTGCTTTCCCTGAATCCACGCAGCAAACTCAGAGACACTTAGAGACAGAGATTTGGTTCACATGACAACTGCCAAGAAACCAACTACACGTGGACCGCACAGCATCTCCAGGGGGGATGTACTCAACCTCCAGCGTCTCATTTTGATGGAGACAGAGTGAGACCAAGGAAGGCTTTTAGCAAGCACATATTCAGTATTCGTATTTCATAACGCTGGTATTTCTATCAGCCTTTGATGAGCATTTCCCCCTGAACACAGAGCTTTGTAAGAGAGAATCAGAAGCCAGAAGAAAGTGGGTTTTAACTTTCCGAGGGTTTCCCCAGAGTCCTGGAGAAGGTGGAAAGTGTTTCAGTCAGGGTCTTAACAGGAAGCAGATGGCGCCTCCAAGTTAGGATCATTCCAGGACAGTTAACTACCAGTGGGTGGGCAAGTGTAGGGGACACCCATCGGGGGGCCCAGAACGTAACAGAGAGCTTCAGCAGCAGGGCTGTTACTACCCCTGGATACAGGGCCGAGGACGGGAGTATTAATGGGAACACCGAAGGAGAGAGTCGTGGAGAGAAGCCCAACTTGTGAGGAGCAGGACCTTCGGCTGCAGCCAGCCCCAGGTGACCGCGCAGGGAGTGGGACTTGGGGGAAATATGCTGACCTGCTCTCGTCACTCCCTGCAGGCTCCTCCCCGGGTGTCGTTAGCTGAGCCCAGTGGTAAGCCAGAGGCAAGGGGGTCCCTTGGTGCAACGCTTTCAGGTCAGGCTTCCAGGGGTGACACCAAGCTGGAGATAATCACGCCCCTCTTTTGAATGTCATTCCTGTCGTCCGTGCAGAGGTACAGCTAGGACCACCGCAGGCCAGTCTGGGCAGTCCCCAAAGAACAATGAGGGGCTGGGGACTGGTTTGTGGGAATCATTGCCTAACAGGAATTACGGTATTAAAATGAAGTTGCTCTCAGTCTAAGTGTAGTTCTTTGTAAATATCTGTCTTTCCTTCAGCTGCTTTAGGGTCGTCTCTTTATGTTTGATAATATGAAATTTGTTTATGATGTCCTTTGGCCAGGATTTCTTTTCATTTATTTTGCTTGGGGCCCTTAGAGCTTCCTGAATCTATGGAATATTGCATCATATCACATAGCGTATCATTTTTGGAAAATTCTTAGCTGATATCTTCTCCTCTCTCCCCCATTTCCTCTCCTCTCCTTTTGAAACTTCAGTGTTCGTTAGATCTCCTTATTTTGTTTTTTAACCTGTGATATTTGCCATTTTGTCTCTCTGTACTGCAGTCTATGTAATTTCTTCAGATAACTTCCACTACACCAGTACCCTCTGCCCACACCCAATCTGCTGTCCAGTCCATTCACTGAATATTATTTTCAAAGGTTTTTTATTGGGGCGTGTACAATATGCTGCCTTTGAAATTTACCTAGTTAGTCGATAGTCTCTTCCTTACTGATTCTGATTTCCTACTTTCTTTCTTCAAACATCTAAATCATTTATATTCTATAAACACAAATCCTGAAATCTTTGTAAATCTGATTCTCAGGCAGGTTATCTCACCTAACTCTTGCTTATGGGGCCTTGTTTCCTTTTTTTTTTTTTTTTTGAGACAGAGTCTCACTCTTTTCCCTGGGCTACAGTGAGTGCCGTGGCGTCAGCCTAGCTCACAGCAACCTCAAACTCCTGGGCTCAAGTGATCCTTCTGCCTCAGCCTCCCAAGTAGCTGGGATTACAGGCATGCGCCACCATGCCCGACTAATTTTTTTTTCTATATATTTTTAGTTGTCTGATTAATTTCTTTCTATTTTTAGTAGAGACTGGGATCTCGCTCTTGCTCAGGCTGATTTCGAACTCCTGAGCTCAAACAATCCGCCCGCCTCGGCCTCCCAGAAAGCTAGGATTACAGGCGTGAGCCACCGCGCCCGGCCTCCTTGTTTCCTTTTTTTTAAAAAAAAAAATAATAATAATTATTTGGCTGTGTGAATTCATAGTTCTTGGAGCATTGTCTGCAGGAATGATGCCTGGGTTGGTGGTGGTTTCTCCAAGAGGATTTCTGTTTGCTCTGGCCAGGAATATATGGGGTAGCAGTGCTACCACCTGGTACTGCATGACATTCTGGCTTGGGACTTTGGGGGACCACGCAGGCGGTGTGAGTTGGAGCCCCCTGCTCAGGAGCTGGCTCTCATTACACATTCTTAGGAAGGGCGAGTTTTGATTTGTCTTGTTTTTATTTTGTTTTCCATTTTACTGAGGGTAAAGGTCATGACCAACAAGGTTCTCTACTTTCAATCTTTGGGGGTCAGCCCTTTGGAATCCTGGCCTTAATGGGGCTCTCTAACCTGAATATTCACCTTGCAAGGTCCCTGCCTTCCATGTGGCCTTGCATCCCAAGCTGCTGTTAAAATCAATTCTAGGTCCCAGTAGATGAAAAGATGTCCCTCGAGCTGCCAGTGGCCACCCTGCTCAGTTTCCCCTCTGCATCTGTGCTGTGCACGTAGGCATGTGTGCATTGCCCTTGCGGATTTCCTTCACTCTCTTGCCACCTTTAACTACCCGTTTTAAAAGATACTTAAAAAATTCTTTATCTAGCATTTATAGTTAGGTTAGCAGAGATATTTTTAGGATATTTTTTCTGTGATATTCCCAGAAACTCTCAGATCTGAAATAAGAGCTCTATGATAGCTTTTTTTTCCTTTAATTACTTTGTGTCAGATACTGGCTAAATACCAAACGTCTATTTAATCCTCACAACAATCCTATGAGAATGGGATGATCAATTCCATACTTCATGGAGGAGGAAAATGCGGCTCTGAAAGAGTAAGCCACTCGGGATGACATAGTTATTAATTGATGAAGACGGTTTGTCTGATGGCCAAGTCCATGCTTTGATCCGCAGTAAACACAGTTATGACGATAACTGTGTTTATTATTATGATAACTTTCCTAAGCACTCAGCCAAGCTCTTTTTTTGTTTGTTTGTTTGTTCACTGAGTCAAACTTAAAACGGTCTGTATCAGTCATAGTTGAGACAGGACAGCAGAGCCCTTCCAAGCCTTACAGGGCTGTGGGGTTGAATAATGAAATGGGAGCTCACAGAATGTGAGAAGAGCTGGGGAGCTGGGGGGCGAGGGGTCTGGACAGAGAGTTGGAGGGTCAGGGAAAGTCACTAACAGCCTCTGGCTGCAGCACTCGCTGTCTGGGTGGGTCGAAGCTTGTGGAAAGGTGTGAGAAGCTGTGTGCGTGGGCCATCAAGGTGGGACCACCGAGGCAGAACTCAGAGAGGTCTGTGGAAATTTCCACCCACTGCCACGGAAAATCCCACTACTGTGGGTCTCAGCCACGTGCTGGTTGGTGGACTTGGGGCTGCTGTTTGTTGGTCAGACTGGAAGCTGAGAAGACAAGTTGGACAAGGAGCAGAGAACAGCCAGGACAAGCTGGGGCCTGCTGGCTCCTCTGTGTCTATAGGTCAGTGCGTCTCAGGACCACAGTCTTCCAAGAGCAATGGCCTCTTCCTCACATTTGCCTTCCTTCAAGTTCCTCTCCTGGTCGCTCTAATTCAGCACCACAGGCAGAAGAGGATCCTGGGAGGGAGGCAGTCCCTAACCTCGGGAGAGGCAGTGCCAGTTTGCCTACAGGCAATCCGGCACACGGCTCTGGGATGTCCAGAACGGGTGGCCTTTTAAATACCTGGGATAAAATATAAATACCTGTTTAAAACTCAGTACTGCCTTTCAAATTTAAAAAAAATCAATGAATGTATTTATTTTATTGTATTATAAGCAACAGAATTAAGACATAAGATTTAATACAACTTTTGGATTTAAGCCTGGGATTTATCAAGGCGAATTATTATTAGTTGCAAGAGAGCCCTGCTGTTGTCTAAGAAAACTCAGGAGATACACATTAGAAGACTTTTTAATACCTTCATCTGCAGTATCAAGTTGCTCCCATTCTGATAACCCTGAAATGACTAGATCTATAAGGTTGCCTCAAATTAAAATCATTATGGGCAGATTTTCTCAAAATTCATATTCTGTTTCCTTATGGCCTATTCTTGTTAATTTGTGTGTGTGTGTGTGTGTGTGTGTGTGTGTGCTTTCAGGAATTTGGTCTTCATAGAAACAAGTACCGAAAGATAAATATTAAGTATTACTTTAAATGTTTGAGTCAAATTTCCTACTTGGCTGAGTGAAACCATCTTAGCCACTATATGTATCCCAAAGCACACACAACTCATAGACCTGCATCTGGTTAATCAGTAAGAATCGACCCTATCACGTTCAAAAGTCAGGAAAAAGCATTTCAGGTAGAGAATAAGTCTCAGGGGTCTCCTTAACTTTTTACTGCCTTAAAAAAATCTTTTAGAACTAAGTAGACACTGCTAATTTATTATTATGTCATCTCACTGACATTTCTGGAAGTATTTATTTCTCTGCTTTCTAAGTTCCATTTTGTGACGTGGAGAAATTCCTGAGTTTACTGTTTGGGGATTTATTTTTCCAGAAGGAAGGCTCATTTTGAAACCAAGTCCATTGCTGAGATGAATTACGGAATAGCTAAGCAGCAGCAGGTGCCAAGGTTTTGTCTTCACAGAAACGTGAGCACAGTGACCTCTAGTGGACACCGCAGAGCCGGAAAGCCTAATGCTCAATGCAGAGGTCATTCATTGGATGACAAAGCTCTTTTTCCATATGTGCACATTTACAGGGCGTTGGGCAAGTGGGAGGGTGGGGGAGAGGTGAGGGGGAAGGGTACAGTGTACCCACATCTAATGGGTACAGTGCATGACGTCTGGGGGTTGGGCACGCTTGTAGCTTCGACATGGGCGATGCAAAGGCAATATATGTAACCAAAATGTTTGTACCCCCGTAATATTCTGAAATTAAAAAAAAAAGACATTAAAAAAAAGTTCTTTTTCTTCTGATCTGCAGTAGTTGTCAGATTCTTCCAAGAATCATAACTGAGGCAATAGGAAAAAAATGGCCCTTCTTCTTCATACTTCCTCTCCAATCTCTTTTTTTCATATCAATCAGGAAATTTTATTAATGAAAACCCTCAAATGTTGCTAGCCCTCACCCCATCCTGTACCCTTCATTTCCCTTTACTCTGAGGACTGCACTAGCATCTAACTCAGCAATGCACAGCCTTGGCTAGTGTCTTAATTACTGTGGGGCTTAAAGAAAAAACAGTACTGGCTTTGCCCCAAGCCCACTGAATCAGAATCTCCTGGTGAGATCTGGGAATTATTTTCAGAAGCTCCATATATGATTTTAATATCCTGAAAAGTTCAAAATCCACCATTCTTCCTGTATCCTCGGCCTACTCTATTTTTCTTCAATAAAAAAATATATTTTTATTTTAGTTTTTAAGTTTATTTTTGAGCAGATAATATATTTATGTGATTATAAAACCAGAAAATAAAAACCACAAACATTCATATATAGAGTGGAACATTTCCCTAAAATTCTCTGCATATACCCAGTCCTCACTGACACATGCCGTAAGTGGCCATTGGTCTTGGGTGCTGTCCTGTCCTCTAGGGTTCCTCTCTGCAGATGCAAGTGAATACAAGCATAGATTACCATCCTCCCCATTTGTATACAAAAGATAACATATAATGCAAAGTATACTGCTAGAAACAAAGTTTTTATACTTTGCTACAATATATCTTTTAGGTCTTTTTATATCAGTACATAGAAAGTATCTTAATTCTATTCTTTAAGGCTCATTGTTATTCCCTTCTATGGGCATACCATAATTTCTAACCAGACCCCTGTTGAAAGATAATGTTTTTCCACATTTTTTTGCTATTGTACAATGCTCTGATGACTGACCTTGCACAGAGATGATTTCATATGTGAGCCAGTATATTTGTAGGAAAAAAATTCCCAAAGTGGAAATGGTGGGTCAAAAATAATTTTTTAATTTTGATAGATGTTGCTAAATTGCCCTCTGTAGGAATTTCCTGACAATCTAAAATAATCAGAAGGGTCAAAATCTAGTTTAAAGAGAGTTTATTGAAGTGGAAAGTTTGAGGATAGCTGCCCAGGAACATAGATTCCAAAGACTGGAAGTCAGTGTTCTGAAGTGTAGAAGTTTGGGACTGTTTATATAGGGAAAGTTTATGGAAGCTTAACAGAATTTCAACATCTTTCCATGTAAGGCTTAATGCATAGTTACAATGATCTGATTAGTCATGATGGTCTTTTTCTTTCAGAAATGTATATTTAACATTCCACACTGAAGATGTAACAGTCATGGGGTGTTTTGCGCCATCTAATCTGAGTTAGGAACAGGACAATAAAGGAGGCAGTTAATCTGCAACAAAGATCAGTCACTGGAAAAGTGGAGGTCTGGTCTCTGGTTTCTCTTAGTCATTTACAGAACAAGAACAATGAGAAAGAGAGTTAATCTATAATCTAAGATGTAGAATTTACAAATATGCTATGTGACTCAGTCTCCAGGACTTAACTTCCCCTTGGTATAATAAATTTAAAAGGTCCTGAAATTTTATTTTCTTTTATACCCATACCTTTTTTAAAAAATAGCTTTATTGAGATATAATTTGCAATCATAAACTTTATTTAAGTGTAGTTTAATGATTTTTACCAAACCACTCTGCAGTGTAATAAAAAATACATTAATCTTTGTCCCCATGTTCCTGGCACAAAGCTTGGAAATTTAGAATTTCCTGAGTGATTAGGGTGTCTTTTATTATATACAACAAGCCCCTTTTGACTGTACCTGAATTTATGCTAAAGAGGTGACTCATGACAGGGCCCCCAGTTAGCTTCAGGATGGGGGCTGGTCACCAGAAAAGCCAATCATGCGAGTAGAGGGTTGGAACTTTCAGCCCCTGACCCCACCGCTGGGGAGGGGGAAGGTCCAAGACACCGAGTTCGATCCCGTGGCCAGTGATTTCATCAGTCATGTCTATGTAATGGAACCCAACTAAAAACCCTGAACCATGAGACTCAAAGAGCTTTCCAACTGGTGGTGGGTGGCGGCACATCCAGAAAGGGCACAGAAGCTCTGCATTCCCCTGTCCCCATACCTTGCCCTATCCATCTCTTCCATTTGGCTGTTCCTAAGTTGTATCCCTTGTAATAAAACTGTAATTGTAACTATCTATCACAATTTCAGTGAGTTCTGTGAGTCATTCTGGGAAATTATTGAACCTGAGGGAGGTAGGTCATGGGAACCCCCAAATTTGTAGTCAGCTGGGCAGAAGTGCAGGTAGCTTGGGGACACCTGAGACTTGTGGCTGGTGTGTAAAGCGGGGCAATCTTGCAAGACAGTCCTTAGTATGTGTGGTCTGTGCCCACCAGAAGTATTTGGTATCAGAATTGAACTGAATTGTTGGGTACCCAGTTGAGGTCAGGGAATTGGTATCAGAGCACAATGTCATTCTCACAAGCCAGCACGAGGAACCTTTGTGTGGTGAAGGAAATCCCAGGTCTTTTAGTTCTTCGTTTACCTGACCTCTTTGCAGCATGTGACCCTGTCCACCCTCTTTTTTCCTAAAACCTTCCTCTACTGGTGTCCAAAAACTCAATTTCTGGTCTTCCTCCTACCTCTGACCACATCTTCCCAGGCTATTTGCAGGCTCTGCCCTGTCTGTTTGTATCTAAAATAGTCATCCAGGTATCTTTTTCTGGGTCTATTCCCCAGTGCATTCATGACTAAATCTGTACTCCAATCCAAGTCTTTCTGCTAGTCTGACCACCAAAAATCCACCTACTCTTTGGACATTTCCCCACAGATCCATTGAACTCAACACACTAACACAAAATTCACCATCTCCTTGCTTTGCTTCCACGCTCCCTGTTCTGAATCTGCGCTTGCTCATGTATACCTGGTCACTGTGAACTGCAGCCATGCCCAGACGCACACCCCATCGCAGCTGGAGTTCTCTAAGATTTGCCCTTCAGTGAAGGCATCCTATTGAGTGCAATCAGTGTTCTGCCAAACAAGGGGAACTGCTTCTTACAGAAAGTGTAAAAAGGATTTAAATGCAAATGAAGAAGATTTAGTCATGACTGAAGTGCACAGGTTAGGAAACTGCCATATTGTGGAACAAAAAATTATCACGTATACCATATCATGAAGTATGGTCTGAAAAGACTGACTTTTACGGAAGACCCACATGCTTTTCCTAAAAGATGGAATTAAGGCTAGTGTGGAAACTGGAGGCTTTCTATGCACCTACCTTTATTTTTTAAAAAAATTATAATTTCTGAAGGATTATTATGTCATCACAGTGCCACATACTTTATATACATTATTTCACTAATACTTATCACAACCTTCTAATCTAAATGTTGTTTGCCCCATTTCTAAGAGAAGAAACATTGTGGTTTGGAGAGGTTATTTGCCCAAGGACACATAACTGGTAAATTTTATAGCTTGAATTCAAATTTAGGAAAGTTGTACCTCCAAACCTGTACTCTGAACCATGCCAAGGACTAAGGCCTTTTTCCTGCTATAAAGGTAGTCTGAAAAGTTATCTGAAAATGCTACAACCCTCTGAGTTTTCCATGCTGGGCCAAAGTGTCATTCCTTGAAAGGGTCCAAAAGTTTTTATTCTATTTTATTTTGAAGCCATGATTCATACAGTTAGAACTCCTCAGTGTTAAAATCTTTTTTTTTGTACTATTAAGCGAAAATA
>NW_012148507.1:801836-803716 GCF_000956105.1 Propithecus coquereli
GGAATCTGCAGCCTTGGGGCCACATGTGGCCAAATTTTACAGAACAAATCCTTTTTTTATTGTCTCCTTATTTCTGTTGGTTCTTGCTCATGATATCTTTCTTCCTTGGGTATTTTATGATTTCTGACCATGAACTGTTTTTTTCTTGGAACTTCACATGGAGGGACTGATTTAGACTTTGCATTGAAACTGATTCCACTGGAGAAAACTTGTCTTTGCATCTGTCTGGCTCCTTGTGGCACTCCCAACCCCGGTCTCCTTCATACTAAATTCTTGGCTAGAGGTATTTTCAGATGACCCAGATAATGTGAATTTAGGCTGCAAACCCACATGAAGTCTGGGCTGTGGATGTTTAGAAAGGTAGTCTACTGGAATTGGTGGGAGTCAGGCTTATATCTAATTTACCCCTTTCACAATAAGTCGCCCAAGACAATGTGTTCAAAACAGCCCTTTACTTGATTTAATAGTCTGATATCACCATCTTGAATTTCTTACTATTTTTTAATAAGTAGCCCACATCTTCCTTTTGCACTGGGCCCCATGTGTTATGCAGCTGGTCCTGCAAGGAGTATGGCTGGAAGTGTGTGTGTGTGTTTGTGTGTGTGCACGCACGTGTGTATTTGTTTTCCTTCATTTTGGTGGGAGATTCAGTCCAGGCACCTAGTGTGAAATCCTGCTGAGCAGAAGCCCAGCCAGCCTCCCAGTGCTGACTCCTCTGCTCTGGGCCCCTCCAGGCACGTCCTTCTAGATCCTGCCCCTTCCATCCCCCTTCCCAACTCCAAATCTAGACAGCCCTAATTTACTCTCCAAATATATTGTTTAAGGCACTGGGCCCTGTCCCTTAATTCCTTCAGGGTTTAGCTCTTTCAATTCTCAAAAGCTTTTCTCCTTCCCCAGATCTCTGCTTTTGCAAATGTAAAGCTCTGCCTTCTGAAATCTGTTATAAGAGTTTAAAATATGTTTAGGAATTGAAATGGTAAATACATTTCTTTCTCTTTGCATTCCTCCTATATTAATCCTAATCCTTCTTTGGGGAAAGGATGTCTCTGAATCAGTGGGGGAGGGATGTGAGGGCCAGGGGTCAGCAAAGCAAAACCTTGCTTTCTGGCTGCCCGTTTTGTCCTACCACACTTGAGTGCTTGGAGTCTCTAAGTGCAGCTCTGCAGCTGGACTTCCAGTTACAGGAGCAAATAAATTCAAAGTTTGGACGTAAGCCAGTTTGGGTTGAATTTCTTACCTTTTAACTGAAAGGCTCTCAAGTAAGTAATCCAGTGGTTAACCAGATGGTGGATAGTTACTGAACCCTTCTCCCAAGAGACCAACAAGAGGGTCACAGTGAGCTCCCGCATCTATTTATTTGGTGGAAAATGGCAACAGGCAAGGCCAGTTTGAGATGTTTACAGTACGATTTTGGATTTGAGCTTTCATTCCAAAAAAGAGGAAATTTCCAAAGGCCTCAAGCACTGAAAATACAAAAGTTAGTTATACTTACTGGAGAGTGGAGCAGGAACAAATATCTTCTACCAGATGGTGGCAGCTTAGCGCTTGAACAGGGATTTCAGGCTGTTTCAGGGATATACATGGTTATAGATGAAATCTGTGGGAAGTGGAGTGAATTCATTAAAATAAGATGAGCTGAACTTCTCATTTCTGCTTTAAATTTGGATAAGCTGTCCTCTCCCATTTTATTGGGAGCATTTTCTTAAGTAAGAGTTAAAGGAAAAAGCATCAGGAAAACATTGCTTTCTTTGTCTTAAAATTCATGTAAAAGTCTAGGAAACATTAATATTTTTCTAAGGGCTCAGAGACTTTTTGCTCTTCGGGAATATTAATTCTCTCTTCTTTTATTTTTTTTGTGTAGTAGATTTAGAAGAAAAAAA
>NW_012148507.1:803766-805471 GCF_000956105.1 Propithecus coquereli
TTATCTGAAAATGCTACAACCCTCTGAGTTTTCCATGCTGGGCCAAAGTGTCATTCCTTGAAAGGGTCCTAAAGTTTTTATTCTATTTTATTTTGAAGCCATGATTCATACAGTTAGAACTCCTCAGTGTTAAAATCTTTTTTTTTGTACTATTAAGCGAAAATAGCAAGGTACAGAACAGCTTAATCACTTTTGTGCGAAAAATATGTATTTGTCTATAAATAGTTATCTATTCTAGGATATATGCTCTTTTATAATGGAATATTAGGGATAATAAGGGGCTGAGATTGGGGAGAATCCTTTTACTTTTCATTTCATACAGTTCTGTACAGATTAAATTTATAAGTGGGTTAAGTGGATGGGGAGATCATGGTCCATGTTTTGGTTTGTTTTCATAATTCTTTGGATTAAAAAAATCGCATTAATATTCATTATTTTAAAAGCTATCATTCAGAAGTCATTCTCGAAGTGTTTTTCTACAAATAGCCTCTTCAATAAACATCTTAGAAAAGGTAAAGAGAGTGAAAAAGATTTCATGAGGAAGTTTTCCTTCTGGTTTCTGATAAAGGGTGCCATTGAAATTAATATTTCTGTGGTCATTCTCCACCTGAAAAATTACTGACTACTCCCAGACTATTCCAAACAAAGATCTTCTTTTGTCCTTGAGCCAAACCCATATATATTTGGAGACCAAGTCATCTCACTTTGAAAAGTTCAGAGGAATGATTGATTATAATACTTCACCACTGAGAAACAGTAAGATCCTGGCACACTCTTGTGGATATGGTACCTTTCTACCTTTTGCACATGTCAAAGGAACAGAGATTTCTTGATCTAATTTTCTTGAAAGAAAGTGGGCTTGCAGCTTCATAAAGGTGTTTTCCACGAGTACTTCAACAGAGTTTACATTGGAATTTAGAGCTTTGAAGATAAGAGTACTTTACCTAAGGAAAATAATATGTTTTCTTAATGTTAAAAAAAATGCAAAACCCTCACTAATAAGTAATGAGATATTTCACTTAACCACACAAGAAAATATTTCAAGGGTATGTAGTCCTATCGTATGTTGAATACTTTCTAATAGCTATTCTGAATATTAAGTTTCAAGCCTTATCAGTCAAATGGTATAATTTCTAAGAATCCCCTTAAGTAGAAAGTGGAGGTTGGATGTTGGGCAACAAAACAAACAAAGAAAAGAGCTAACAAATGTCCACTACATTTGCCAAGAAAGGGATGTTTTATCTGAGCCCCGAAGGACAAGTAATAGAAGTGGGAAACATGTCAGGCAGAGAGAATGCTGTGTCTGAAGTCCCCAGACGGGAAGGAACATAGCAGTTTACAAGAAACTGAAGAAAGCTGTGGAGCTCAGACTGCTACAGGGACAGTGGCTTCTGAAGAAGGCTCATCATGACGTAGGTCATGTTAACTATTTGGGCCTCTGTCTGGAACTGATGGAAAACCACTGGAAGGATTTCAGTATGTGGGAGGGTTTCGAAGGTGCTATCAAAAAAGTCAGCAGCCTAATTCTGTTCCTTGGAAGGCAACCCTCTTTCCCCCCCGGCAACTTTTTCACTGCTGACCTTTCCTTATGACATGTTTGGTGTGGATTAGTGTCCTTCACCAGTTGTGGAAAACTCTCAGCTCTCATCTCTTCAGGTATTTTCTCTTCCCCACTCTCACTGTATCCTCTTCATCAAGAACTCTA
>NW_012148507.1:808341-840907 GCF_000956105.1 Propithecus coquereli
CGGCAGTCTGCCACCAAGATGAGCACCTCAGACACTGGTCAGCCAGAGACTCCTTCAGGTGACAGTTGCCCCTGGTGCCTGCCCAGTGTGACAGGCTGGGGCGTGGGAGGCAGCCTCCATGCCACCATCCTCAGGGTCTGCTCACGTCCACACAGCAAGGCTGGAGGCACTTTCGTCAATAGAAACATTCTTTTTTTGAAAACTGTATATATTTATGGTGATTATTGATACATTTGTATTTATTGCTGCAATTTTGTTGTGTAATCTTTATTTGCTACACTTTTCATTTGCTTCTTTTTTTCTCCCTGAAGTCTTCTGGATTATTTTTTCACTCTACTGTTTGTATGTTACACACTCTATTTTTATTCTTTTAGTGTTTATCTTTAAAATTTTTTACGGAAGCTCTAAGTAAAACAAAATGTATTGATTCTGCCCCCCAAAAATACAGGTATCTTAAAGTGCTTTCTCTCTAATCACTCCCTCCCAGTGGGCATACTATTACTGCTAGTATTATGGTTCCATCTATTTAATTGGAAAATAGTTATTTTAAAAGTTGATACACAAAAATATGTATCATCTCTGTAAGTATGTGCTTCAGGGACAGTTATTCTATGTTCTACATCTGCTAATTCCAACCTGAAATTCTATGGGGACGTAAAACTGCTTTCTGTGGTTTCTGCTGCTAAGTCTCACTCATGGTATCTTGGTAAAGCATTTGGTAATTTTTAAATTATAAGCTCATATATTGATAACTTGCAGAATTTTGACAGAGGATATTTCTCTCTGGAGAGGATGTACATGCATACCAGGGTGTCACTCTCCTGGGATCATCTCCACTTCCAGATTTTGGATGTGAATTGGAATCGAAGATTCCTGAAAGAGCAGGCCAATGGCTACAGATTCTTAGGGAGGAAATTATTAATATTGTTATCACTTTTTCCCACCAAAAATTTTTTTGTGCCTTAAAACTGAAGGCAGATTTTCCCCAGCCTGGTTGTTCGCTGAGGATGTGGCCTCTTCGGGTAACCTGGCTGTATGGGGGGCAGGGAGTCTCAGGTTTAGCTCCCCCACTGTGTGTAGACTCAAGACCTGCCCTCCCACTGCCCTGCCCACGCGCCTTAATCCCCAATGCTCTAATTCCTGGCCAGCGTTTTCACCAAAACTTGAAATATCTATATATGCCCCCAAAATAAACACTCATAATCTGGAATATCATATATTAAAAACAGCATGGCTTATGGGGGAAAAAAGAGACAGGCAATTCAATCAATGCAACTCCATAACCTGGGAACTAATCAAATTCTAATTCTTATTAAAATATTAACAGTAGAACCACATAGTAAATGTCAAATAAATGAATACTACAGTAAATGCAGGACTTTGCCTGAAGAAAAGGTGCAAGTGGCATGATGGAAAAGGCGTAAGGAGGGGTTGTGATGGGTTGAGTCTACAGAGCAGGGACAGAGGACAGGGACATTCCCACAAGCTGCTGGTGGAGAAGCAGGTGCAGGCTCTGTGTGAAATGCAGTGGTGCCAGAGGTGGATGCTCTGGGCCATTGTCTAGGATGTTTTGTTTTGCACAAAGATCGAGGAGACTAATTAATGCATTGTTGGGACTTCTAAGACAGAGCAAGTGACCCAACTAAGTCCAGAGTGAGAATCTGGGGTGGGATGCATTTCACGTACACTGTGGTATCTCTCCCCAGCTGTGCCAGTGGAAGCTGCTGCTGTTTGTGGCACAAAGCTGTCACTTCCAGGGGGAGGGAGGGAGGAAATCATGTATGAGCCAGTGAAACTTCTACATTTTACTAACATGTCTCTACTTACAGACGTTGTCCGAGCTGACTCCCGAGCAGGAGGCATGCACTATAGCACAACAGTCAGCTGTGCACTGGCTCCCAGGACAGCCTGGCTTCCATGCTAGTTTCTGGTTTGTTATTTATTTTGAAATTTTTGTCCTTAGGATTTGCCTCAATCTCTTGGAAGTTCAGCAATGCATTGAAAGATGTGTTTGCTCAAATTTATCCATTGCGTGGGTGTTTTCAGTGGGATGGCATTTTCAGGATGTCTGGCCTCTCCTCCTCTGTCTTCTGGCTCCTCCAGCCTGCTCTACACGTATCCCTCTGTTTTCTGGGAGGTCTCTGGCCTGGGAGATAACACCATGAGGTTGGATGAGTTCACTGAGAAGCATTCAGACAACAGTGGCCTTAAAATAACCACAGAACCAAAGCAACGATGATAAGGAGCACTGGAAAACAAAAAGGGACAAAAAAAAAAAAAGGCAAGAAGAACTGTCTAGCATAAAGGGATGTTGGCTCTTCTCTGAAAAAGGTAAGACTGAAATGACATGTCAAGTATTTCGAAGGTACAGTACAGCATCACGTTGCACCACAGAATCACGCAACATCATATTAGCCATATTTTAATGGATTTCCCCCAGTATCAAGCAGAAGCTAAGATCGGAATCAAATGAAACACTCACTTGCATTAATTAATTGAAGTAATAGCAGAAAGTACAAGGAGGCGTCAGCAAAGCCACACGACTCCAGCACTGCCCCCGGAGTCTGGACTGAGCCTACCCCACGCAATCCACACCCACACTTCACCCTCGCTCGTCTACGCCCTTCGTTTCTCTGTCCTCGAGGAGCAAATTATCATCTCTGCCTCCAATGACAGGACGATCAACACCCACCTGACATTTTCTGGTAAAATAAGTTCTTGCCAATGAGTTGCTATGGCTTTAATGACAATTTGCTTCCTAAAAACTGTTAACTATTTTCCCTATTCCAATTTTCAGGTTTATAGGGTAGACAGAAAACCGCAAGATGGCAGTCACATTTTATTGTGATCAGTACAACGGTGACCCTATTCCAAGAGGTAGAAATTCTGATTTCAAATGATATTACATAGTAACGTCCAAACAATTAGATCTTGTTGGACTTTCAGGATAAGAAATGAGAGCCTGTGCAGGAGGAATTTATTCTGAAAACATCCCCACCTCCCAAATCTCTCTCTTCTTTTTAAGATTAGTGGAATGTAAGAGCACCCACTATTCCCAATGAAGATTTCACCTAAAATAACCAGTCAGATGAGAATCATATGTCACTTGAATGACATGTTAAGATTTAAAACTACATTATATAACTAAAAAAAAAAAAAGAATGAATCCTAAAGTGGTCTCCCTTACACGAGCTGAGCAGTGTTGTGGAGAGCACTTTGGCTGACTCTCGGAAACAGGCTGCAGACACCTCACTCCTCAGCATCACCGGCATCTGGGCGGAATGAGCAGCTTTGACAGGGGGCCTGGACCAGAGAAGATGTGACATGAGAGAGGCGAGTGACACCTGGCTATTGGCCCCAGGAAGCCAGATGGTCCTGGCTAAGCCCTGGGGTTGGCACACTGACTGGGGCAGGCATAAAAGGTGTTCACGGTCACAGAGAGGCCGGAGGACGTGCACAGGCTCCTTGGGAGACCAAGTATATACCCCTCCAAGGGGTCTGTCTCCCCCAGATACGTCTGGACTTCTGGTGAAATCCAGGAACATTCAAAGCTCAGTTACAACAGCACTCAAACTGGATCCTAAACTACTGTCTTCCTACATAACACACAAACACCAAAGACACACGCACACATAATTTTTCATTGTAGAAATATCAGCAGACAAATAGAACCCAGGTATCAATGTCTCACCACTTGAGAACATGGGGAAGTTTCCTAGACTCTCTGTTTCATTGTGGAAGCCCCAGTTCTGGTGCTAGTTATTTTTCACTTGCTTCTCCTTCCCCATCCTTCTTTGCCTCTCTCTGTGCCCCAGAGGCTAGCCTGTACAGACGGCATCAACCCGGCATCTTTGCCTGCTGGCTTCTTGGCTGGGTTTGGCCAATCACCTGCAGGAGCTCAGAGGCTGGGAAGGGAAAGAAGAAGAGAGATTTGTTTCCTCTGCTTCCTCATGGCCTTGCCATGGCTCTGCAGTGGCAAAGTCTGCAGTCGTAGCTCCTGGCAGGCAGCCTCCCTCCCAAGACTCCAAGCTTTCTGTGGACTTGGGGAACGTAGTTATCACTCCTTGCCCCTAAGGACTAGAGCGCGAGGGCTTCTCTCTACTCCAGTCCCTGATGCTTCACCTTCCCTTGCTGGTTCCCTTAACTCCCGCCCCCTCCATCTTCTTCATGAAACTCTGGTCCGTTAAACCCTCTGAGGGTACTGTCTTCCCTACTTGGCATTCTCACAGATACATACACCTTCTCAAAGATGTGTTCGGACCCCTGAAAGTCATAGGGTCACCTGTTTATTGCTACCCAGCCATTCTTGCTTCTTCACTTTATGGAGCTAAACAATGAACAGCCTCTTTACTAGTTTTTAAACAAAGCAAAATTTTAAAAGAAGTCATTCATGAGTAGAGTTTACTGAAAATTTGAGGACAATGGGAAGTGGTCGTGTCATTTGTCACAGAGTCAGCAACTTAAAAATCCACATTAGATCCATTAGCCTAAGTGTTTCAGACCAGAGATTCTGGAGTTAACTACATGAACCAAACCCAAGCTCTATCTACCACTTCTGGCTGCTGTGTGATCGTGTGTCAAATTACCTGTTTTCTCTGAGCCTCAGTGGCCTCTTCCCGCCCTCCCTTCCTCCTCCCCTCCTTCCTTCTTCCCTCCTGCCTCTTCTCCCTCCTCTCTTTCTCTTCCTTTTGTAAGCTGGGGTGGTCACTGCTCCTAGCTCGGATTGCTGTGAGGACTGAATAAGTTGATGTATGTACAATTCTCAGAGGCCTGGCTGTGATAAGGACACAGTGTAAATATCAGCTGTCATTTATTACATATTATTAGTGGCATTATCAGACAGTCTCCCAAGCTGGACATCCTCCTCAGCTGGTTTCTTGGTTTCCCTCAGGCCCTTTGTCACCTTGTCACCCTTGTTTTCCCAGCTTTCTCATTCCTTTCTCCTTCTTCTGGCTTGTTTTCTCTTGAGCAGCCCCTACGATGGGTGAGTGGGTCAGGGGAGAACAGCATATATTTTTGGCCATGGCCCGGTCTGTCTACACAATTTGAGTCAATGAAAATCAGCATGTCAGCCCCGAGCTGGCTGCCCAGCCTCATGCAGTTCTGTGCTGGAAATACCGTGCTGGACGGCAGGAATGGTTCACTCCCCAAGCCCCCCTCCTGGAGCTGGGGCCCCGTACCAGGGCCCCCAGGAGACCCTGTAGACACAAAGTCCCCTGCGCTCCTCAGGGCATCTAGTGGACCCCACCTGTGGGGAATGGGAGTATAGGGTCAGAGAGCGCCCCAAAGGGGAGAAACAGAGACCAGGGCGCACAGGAGCCAGTGACTCCGTGCAGCTCCTCAGGGCAGCCCACCCAGAAGGTTCTGCCAACCCCATCAGTCCCAGGCACCAGAGGATGACTTAGAAGATTTTGAGGAAATCGCCAAAGCTAGGGGTCCTCTGAGGTGCAGGACTGGTCTCCTTACCCACTTCCTTTTGGATTGCCACACGAGTTCCCGGCTGTAAAGCAGAGTCGTCTAATGTTCCCACTCCCAGCCTCCCACGGCCCCACCAATCACGCTGCTCTACAGACTGCCATCTAGGAGCATCTAATCTCCTTAAAGGGCACTAAACAACTCTGGAAGAACATACACAGAACTGGTACCTCTTGGGTGTTGAATGTAGGAAGAAGGAGAGCTTTTATGTTTTACTTTACACACTTCTGTGCTACTTACATTTTTAAAAATGAGCACATTTTGTGACAAAGTATTTTAAAAGATGCAATGAATATAATATGGGTGATAATACTTATGCAAATAAGTGAAAAAGCAAAAGGTACAACTGGATATACAGTAGTAGTTACATCTATAACTATTAAAAATCCTATGTAAGAACATACACTAAAATAATTAATAGTGGTTGTAGACACGGTGCTAGGGGCTTCCACGTGTAATGTCAGTCCACTCACATGGAGTATATTTGATTCTGCTGTTTGATTTGCTTACCCCGCATGTTGATCATCTCCAGTTTACTAAGAAAGAAGGGAAAATTGAAGCCCACAGAAAACACGGGAACTCCTAGGTAAGGCATTAGGCTGTGAACTCATGGAGAAAGTCCAGGCCAGCATTTATGCACTAGTTTATACCACATTTATGCTCAGTTTGTACCGAGTAATACCAAGAGTCCCTGAAAGCTAAATGTTCCTGGAAAAGTTGGAAAATGTAAAGACCCCTGACACCACTTTAAAGGCCTGTGGTTCACTCTGAAAACTTTTAAAATCGTGTCCCTAAGGTACTGAGGACTTTGCTATAAACAGGAAGCATCGTGTAAAACCAAAACATTAGATTGTATCTAATGTTGACAATTTTATATATTTAACCTAATCTCTACAGGCAACACATAGCCATGAACTTGAGCAACTGAGCCTTTTTGTAATATCACACCCCAAAACTTCTCCAAATTTTATATGCTTCTCATCCCACTTGATAACATACTTTTATTTTTGAATTCTCCAGCGTCCTACACCTCAAAATAGTCTATCAGGCAAACCATTTGTTCCCTTCAATTCTATTTTTAGAGTGGCTTTCCTTCAGACAGGGCCATTAGAACAGCTGCAAGAGTTGGTGTCTGTTCATCTGTGACAAAAAAAAAAATCTTCACATGTACAAGGCACCAAGGCCCCCCCGAGCTGCTCCGAATGCAGCCCTAAGCAGGTGAGCTCTGCTGGTCCCGACACATGGAGGGTCCCCTTCTCAACCAACTGGTGCCAGACTTAGGGATAGTCACAATAAATTTGTGGTTATAAAAAAGGAAGAGGATGAATTTATAGAAGTTAAGATTAAAAGTTACTTTTTAGTGATATGTCATCATATAGTATGAAAGACTTAATAGAAGCAAAGAATTTCTTCATGTTTTGATTAGATTTTAATCAAAAAGGATTCAAATATGGATTCCACTCTCAAGGATTTGACAGGTTGAGATGCAGAATGGCAAGTAAGAAACTTTATATGTAATACTTAATATTTTTGCATTCCGACTATGTGTTCTCACTTTACAAAGCACTTTAATCTATTTTATAGCATCCTCCCAACCAACCAGTGAAATTGCTTGCTGGGAAAACAAGCAAGAACAGCAAGAATCAGTTACCAGTAAATTCATTGACATTAAAAAATGCGAAATTTCATTTCTTCATCTCCTAGTCATAGGCTATGCGACCTAATTTTAAACACCAGTTAAACGGAAGCTCAGAGGAAAGGAGGACACGTCCTGCACTTGCTGGGTGTTTGCTAGTCCAACCTGCCCCTCTCTCCTGCCAGCGACAGCCACAGCAGGTCGCCTGTGCCTCTGCAGTCCATCCAAAAGATCCACCACCGTTCTGGGCACTTCCCTCAAATGGCCACAACCAACAGTGTCCATATGAATTTCTGAGTTGAGCGAGAGAAGTAAAAGGCCAGTCTGGATTTAGAAAGGCAGGTAGCTCGTTTCATAAGACAGAAAACATTTGGGCCCATTTCAAAGTCCATGGTATGCTACTTTTAGCCCTGGCTACATTAAAGGAACCTATTTCTTCCCAGAGAGTAACTCAGGCTTTGAGAATCTGACTCATATAATGTGACTTCAAATTATATTAAAACACTTTAGACTCATGAATGGCTTCAGGTCAGAGAGTTGACAAATGATGAAGCCATCCATATGTTTCCTCACTGCTGATGGTAATATTTAGATCAGGGCTCGGGAACCTTTTCGTGTTGTAAGGCCGTATTAATTTAGCTGTAATCAAATAAGGCTACATTCAAGAAACTTCAATTAGATATACTTAAAAACGTACATTATTTTGTGAAAATCTAACTACTATGTACTTAGTTAATAATTTTATAATTATTAATATGATTAATTAATATAATTTTATGATATTATGTACTTAATAATTTTAAAAATGAAAACTGTTTGTTAATTTTAACACATTAACTGCCTTGAGAGTTGTATTTAACTTACTCTAGTTTTGACCCCAGGGCCACGTGAAGCATATATAAAATCTTGTTGATGTTCTTATTGTTACAATTAATATTGACAATTTAATTCTAAAAACGTGGATTAAATAAATAGAAGTCAATAAATTTTGTTTTTCTATTTATGTTTACCTTATAATTATTCTATTTTCATTCTATTTTTGTAATAAAACACTGTGGCTCCAGGGAAAGTTTTCTGATTTTTTTGTGTGGCAGTCAATGTATTAAAGTTAAGTAACCTTTTAATGACTGTGTTGTGTCTGCTTTTTGTTGGAAAGCATTTGAATATTTGGTTGCAGCAGGGAGGTCCAAAGTTTCAGTTGATGCTCTAGATGGGTATCAGTCATTTGTGACCTTAAGGGTATCTTGATTTGGGTTAGGGAGTAGAATGTACATTCACAGCAATAAATGGTTGAAAAGCAAGAAAGCATTTTTCGGGTATGTTGCCAAAGGCGTGAGTATTCTCCATTTTTCCATATTTCGATTGGATTTTTCACAGCATCAAACAATGATTTTAGAATGTCATCTACTGAGAGCTCAATCAATTCCATCCTTAGTTCTTTAAGGCCTTGGTGATATCAACTAGGTGAAGCTGAATTGCTTACTTGAGTGTGATGTCATGATTCTCAAAGTCAGTGAACCTTTCATTGTATTCTCTAATTGATAGGTCTATAACAGCTGCGTATTCTTCAAATGATTCGCATATATCATCCTGCTCATCAATGACCTTTGTTAACTGGGGAAAATGTTCATCTGAAATTTCCTTTTGAAGAAGAAATGCTTTGAAAAAAGATAGTTTTTTTCTAA
Organism: Propithecus coquereli; assembly: GCF_000956105.1. NCBI lineage: Eukaryota > Metazoa > Chordata > Mammalia > Primates > Indriidae > Propithecus > Propithecus coquereli. The sequence goes on from NW_012148507.1 coordinate 817,138, forward strand.
ATGCTTGGATTTTTTGCCACATATCATATATAGACTTAGTTTTACCTTGCAAAGAAATATTCAAGTCATTTTGATTTGACGTTATATCACACAGAAGTGCTATATTCCTATAGAAATCTTCTTTCAATAATTCACATTGCTGATTCTTTTCCTCATAAAATATAACTATCTGTTCTTGCAGAGATAAAATTTTGACTAACACCTGTCCCTGTGACAGCCAACGCACTTTGGAAAGATATGGCAAATCCATACTGAATACTTTATCATTCAACTTTAGCATGTTGTGAAACTGAGGATGCCGTGTTGCATTTGCACAAATATAGTTAACAATATTTTTGTTGCAAAATGTCACTTAAAATAGTATCTTTAGCATAGAGATTTTGCTGATGCAACATATAATGGAAAGAAATGAGAGCATCTGGATCTGCTAATACTTTTTTTTATCTGTGCAATAAATTCCTCATATTTTCCTGTCACGGAAGGTCACCGTCTGTACATACACTCACTAAATTTACCAAATTCAGTCCAACTTCACAACGTTTATCTTGAAAGTTGTCACAGATGTCTATTCCCTGTGTTCTGTTCGAAAGAGTGCCCAAAGCAAGTAACTCTTCATAGCAAAGAAAATCTTCTGTTATGACCTGAATGAAGTATAAAACCTGAGCCCAGTCAGTAGTATCAGCTGATTCATCCAAAGTGATTGAATAATATATATTTTTCTTTTGAAGCATTGCATGAAGTTGTTCTGTTAAGTTGAAAGCTAATTGATGCTGCCAATCAGTGATGATTCTCCTTGAAAGAGGCAGTAGTTTGTACTTTGAAACATTATCAGTGTCTGAACACTGTACAACTTTGATAAAGCATTCTTTCACAATTTCTACATCACTGAATGGCTTCCCCTTTTTCCCAAGTATATAAGCTACTTTATAAGATGCTTCAGTGGCATTATTTCCAGGTCTTATTATTGCTTGAAAGAATTATCTTTGCTTTTGCTTTTTGTCTTTTAATTTCTGCAATATAACCTTTTGCGCCTCTCCCTCTAATTTAAAATATTTGTGGTCCTTATGAGTGTCACAATGCTGATGAGAATTGAATTTCTTTAATATTGATATTGCAGTATCACAAAGCAAATAAAGTATCTTGCAATTCTCAATCCTCATTAAAAAATCTATTTTCTCCCTTCAGTGTTCTCTTGGTCTTCTTTGACATGATGGGCTGTTAAGCAGATAGAATTAAAAAATACTGTTGAGCTGTGCAACTATTCACAAATTCCACTTCAAACAGAAACACGGTGCACTGTTGTCAAAAGCTGGTAACAGACTGGCATACTCGATGCCCACAAACTCTCTCCAACCAGCCTCCTGTGGTAGTGGCGCAGTCAGGCGGGGGAAGTTAGAACTCAATCGTGAGCATAGCAGCCGTCAATTTAGCCATTATGGCTTACTGATGTTCTAATTGTGCCTGTCAATCTGAGAGGATTATTTCACTGAAACCTATTTTATTCTTTGGTATTTTAAATATGTTCATTTCAAAAATAAAATGAAAATACAAAAGACAAAAATGTATTAACAAAAATAAAAAGATTTGTTCTGTAAAATTTGGATTCAGTCAAAAGGCTGCATTTAAGGACCTAGAAGACCACATGCGACCTTTAGGCCGCAGGTTCCCCACCCCTGGTTTAGATTTTGCTTCCCACATAAACTTGAACAGTAAATTAGGGGCAGAGACCCTGCTTTAAGTTCTTGGTATTCCCCAAAGCACGTGGCAATGCCAGAACACAGTGCAAGTTGAATAGATCTTGGCTGAATTTATCATTGAATCTTTATCATTAATCCATTATGTGCATTATAATGTTAAAAGTGAATCAAAGACATTGGTGTAGAGAATGTGTTCTATTTATCCTGGTTGGCAGGCAGAGAGTGAAAATTTCCCTTTACACTTTCCCTTCCCACGTTCCCCTCCCCCTGGGCCTGCCATCTGTTCTGGAATATCATCACCCATGCAGGGTTGCCCCTAGCGAGCTGTTTTAGACAATGTTTTGTCATGAACTATAAGTAGCAATGATGCAGAAGAGAGATTAAAGGTGAATTTACTGATTTTCCTTCCCTTCCCCCCACCTGAGCAGCACTGTACAGAAATGTAATATTTTAGTCGTAAAGCTGAAGAACCCCCAAAGAAGTGCTTGTTAAAAAATGCTGTATGGTAAATCCATATTGCCAGCCTGCATCATTCTTTCAACCACCTTACAATCTTCACCCACCAACAAAACTCAAATATATTGTTCATGAAGTATTTATCGAGCAGCCTTTGGGGGCAAGTACTAGACACAGGATGGGTAAAACACAGACATTCCCCTACAGAATTTACAGAATGGCATGGAAGATAAAACGTGTAATTATAATACAAGCAGGAAGTAAGAAAGAGCTGAAAGAAAGATACACACAGTGATATGGGAGTCCTTGCAAGAGAACAATTCCCATGTTTGGGAGTAGGGGGAGTACATTGGAAGCATCTGAGCTAGGCCTTTAGCAATCGGTAGGGTTTCTTTATATGCAGTGAGGACCTGGCCGGAAATAGCAGAAGCAGAAGCATGAATATGGTCAGGACACAGTGAGCAAGAAATCTGGGTTCATCAGCATGAGGGTACATAAGGACGAACAAGAGGAGATAAAAGTTAGACTGCTGTCAGATCAGGAGTCAGATCCTCTTCAATTACAGGCTATAAATTTAGATTTTACTTTATGGGCAAGTTTTTGTGCACAGTAGTGACATTAGAGCTACATTTGAAAAAGTCTGAACCAAGCTGGGCACAGTGATAGTCCCAGCTACTCAGGAGGCGAGGCAGGAGAATCATTTGAGCTTGGAAGTTTGAGGCTAGCCTGGGCAACACAACAAGACCCTGTCTCAAAAAAAATTTTTCAAACAATCTGAACCAGTGTGTGAACTGGCCTCCAGGTACTCACCATATGGAAGCCAGAGGGCGAGGGAGCCTATTGATTCCTCCTGAGGCATAGAACAGGATGGAAAGTTGTAAAGCGACATCTGGCAGAGCACATCGAAGAGTAGAGAGTGCGGCCCAATTTGACAAGTTGGGCAAACTGAGGCATAGAGAAACTAAGTGTTCTAAGGCTATGTAACTGTCAAATACCAGAGCCATGCCGGGTGCAGTGGTTCATGCCTGTAATCCCAGCACTTTGGGAGGCCAAGGTGAGAGGACCACTTGAGCTCAGAAGTTTGAGACCAGCCTGGGCAACAGAGTGAAAAATTTAAAAAATTATCCAGATGTGGTGGCGTATGCCTGTAGTCCCAGCTACTCTAGAGGCTGAAGTGGGAGGACAGCTTGAGCCCAGGGGTTTGGGGCTACAGTGAGCTATGATTATGCCACTGCACTCTAGCCTGGGCGATAGAGAGAGACCCTGTCTCTAAATAAATAAATAATTTTAAAAATAATACCAGAGCCAGGACTTGGACCCAGGGCCATCTGACTCCAAAGCTGTTGCTCTCAAATAATATTAGCTTCAATATCATGGCAGAAGTGTTGACATCTTGTTCGATGACATAGACATGCAGTTTAATTCTCGTGGCCCCCACTCACTCCATTTCAGCCACCAGGCTTTGGGTCATGGTGGCAGAGGATCCAGAGTGTTGGAGGATGTTACTGTAAAATGAAAGGCTGGGCCTAAGGATAGGTAAGGAGAAAAGAACCCAGAAAGCAGCTGAGTGTCAATAAAAATAGTGCAGAGTTAAGTACTGGAGAATAAATAAAAAAATAACAGTACAATAATAATAGCATTTTGGTAAGTGTTAGTCAGTGTTGGAAACTGTAGTTTACACAGATTATCTCAATGCTCACAGCAGCTCAATGAAGTGGATGTAATCATGGCTATGCAGAGAGGACTTCTCCCAAGGTAACCATTTATCCTTTATGTCAAGTCAAAGTTTGCTGTCTTCAAAGTGGCCTCCACACACTCTCCCCCACGGCCCACCCACTGGAGCAATGTTGTCATCCCCTACCACCCCCATCCCTGACCCCATGGCTGACTCCTTCCTCTCATGCCTGGAAACCAACAGTTCTGATGCTGTCACTTTTGGGCTAGCAACAAAAAGATTGGGTTCTTGATGCTGGAAGTTCAAGGGAAGACTTGGACATGTCTCCCTTTTTTTTTAATAATGACATTTTTCCATTCCAGTGGATTAACAACATCTTTTAATTTGGAAAATATTCATCCCCTGTAGCACCTATTACGAATAGGGGTAGTTAATGCTGTTCTGGCTTACGGTGATCCAGGCGTGGCTCTTAGTTCTTTATCTGCATTAGCTCATTTAATCCCCATAAATAACCTGATGGGATGATACTATTATTGCCTCCAACTCACAGATTAGGAAACAGGTTCAGAGGAGTTAATTTATCTCCTGTTTCCTAGTTAGATAAAAGTCGGAAGCAGACAGAACCTGTGTTCTTGGATCTTAGGGTTGACTTAGGGCTCATTTATGATTCCTGTTGAGTTCTGCAATGCTGAATATTAACATGGTTGTGTCTATTCCAGTGCTGGATTGTTATCCAAAATAGTGGAAACACATTTAAACCACTTCTAAGAGTCAGATTGGTAGACCTGCAGGCTTATACTCCATCTGCCAGGAGCACTATATCACATGAGGCCTATTACACGACCCATATCACTTGCAGATACAAGCAGCCCAGTGTCCAAGCTGCCATGTTGCAAAACGATATTACTTAAAACAGTTGCCTCGGATAGGCAGTGATTTGTGACTGCCAAACAGCATTTTAAATAACAAGATCCCCTGAGACAAGTGGTTTAATTGGATTCATTTAATTTTTTTATACTTCTACATTCTTAACAAATGACCTTCTCATATTTGGAATCAACTCAGATATTGACCAAACAATGATTTATTTGTAGTGAGGAATAAACCCATGAAGCCACAGCTCCCCAAGGGAGCCAAATGATTTAACGTTGCCTTTCCAGTGGCATTCAATTATGGGATTCTTTCAATGAAATGAAGGTGCTAGGATCTGAATGTTTGTGTCCCCCCAAAATTCATATGTCAAAATCCTAATCTCCAAGATGATGGTATTAGGAGGTGGGGACTTTGAGGCGGTGATTAGATCATGAAGGATTAGGGCCTTTAGGACGTAGACTCCGGGAAGCCTGTTCACCCCTTCCACCATGTGAGGACACAGTGAGAAGGCACCATTTCTGTGGACCAGGAGGTGGGCCTTCACCAGACACCGAATCAGCCCATGCATCGATCTTGGACTTTCCATCCTTTAGCACTGTGAGAAATAAATTTCTGCTGTTTATAAACTACTCAGTCTATGGCATTTGTTACAACAGCCCAAAAGAACTAAGACAGAGGGGAACGTGCCCTTACCCTATGAAAAAATTGTGAGATTACAATACTGTGTTATACCACAGGCAGAAAAAAATCTATTCAGATAAATAAATTGATTTGCATACTAAGAAAAATAAAGAGAAATTCCTTCATGAATACAAAATAAGTAACAATTTCCCATTTGTGGAATTCCCTTTCATGCAAAGTCTAAACAACACTATCCTAGTGCCCTCTTCTGATTATTTCCTTAGTATAAGTTCCTGGAAGTGGAACTATTATGTCAAAGGGTATTATTGGAAGGCTTAGACTACATATTGCCACTGTGCTAGGGAAAGGTGTTCCCCACTAGCTTTCTGTAGGAGCACTGGTTTCCCACACTCTCACCCTTGCTAGTATTATCCAGAGGCGTGTGACTTTGACCAATGGGAAGCATGCTTACGTTCTGCTTGGTTTGTTTTTCTTTACTCCTTGGGTTTATGTCACACAGAATCTGGCCCTGCCTACCTTTGCAATCTCATTTCACCTTCTATCCCATCAGGCTCTCCGCTCACAGGTCACCTTGTAATTCCTCCAAAGTGCCCTCCCACCACGTAACCTTTAGAGATGCTGTTCCCTCCTCCCGGAATCCCTCCCAGGCTCTGTGGGATGGACTTCTGCTTGCCCCACAGCTCTCTGCTCCACCACCCCTTCCCCAGGATGCAGTCTCTGCTTCCTCTGAGAAGCTCCCTTCCAAGCACCTCTCTCAGTTAAACATGCAGGCTGCTGCCTTCTCTTCTCAAGGTTTCCTCCACAACTCAGTTGTAGCTCTATCAACTCAGGGACGACATGTATTTTTTGCTGTTTTCTATTGTATTCTCAGCCTAAAAATGCCTAGGACATAGGAGGCACTCAACAAATATTATTGAAATAAATAAATGAATAAATATGAAGAAAAAATAGAATTTTCCTTGGAGTTGTTCATAGACTCAGAATGACAAAGAAATGCAAAAAAAAAAAATCAATACTACAATGCAATATGTATGCTACAATGGAAATACACAAAGGGCCAGCACAGAGGAGAGAAGGGGCAGGTGCCTAACTTTACCCGGAGCAATCCGAGAAGGCATTCTGGGTAAGGTCACCTGAGCTGAGACACGAAAGGTGAGCTCCTGTTGGGGAGTCAGTGGTGTGGGGTGAGCACTTACAAGGCAGAGGAAGGAGCCGGGTCCTGGGACCCAGCATCGGGAGAGCCCAGAATGCAGGAGCATTAAGAGTGGGGCACAGAAGACACTGGGAAATGACAGAGCTCGAGCCAGGCAGAGGCCAGATCTCACAAGGACTGGCTAGGCTAGAGAGCAGGTGACTGAACTTTGTTATACAGTTTGCACACAGCAGAGAAGACACCAGGAGACTTCGCATGTTCAAAGATTATTTTTGCAAACTGGAGAATGCAGTGGGGTGGAAGGGCACTAAGCCGACAGGCAGAGAGATGGTGAAGAGGCTGTTGAGCTTGTTCCTGAGGCAGATTTGGGCCTGACCCAGAGGAGGTGGCAGTGGGGATGGAGAGGAAGATGCAGACACAGGGCCAGCTACATAATTTGTGGGACCCAGAACAAACAAGAATGCAAGTCCCCTTGTTCAAAGAGAAAAGTGTCATAAAAGGCATATTTAAGGCTTTTCTTTTATTCCACTTGTCATGGTTTTTTATGTTATTTAATGTCTTTCTCAGTTAAAAAAAAAAAAAAGTTAAATTCTACATCGGTAGCATGAATTTTACCCTTCCGCCCCAGCACATTCTCCAGTTTGCATTATTTAAGGGAGTAGGGCAGGAGAGGAACATTTGCAGGAGGTCAAGCAGCTCTTCCTGCCACAAAGCAATCAATTACTCTTTAACTTTTCACCCTACCCCCTAGTTTATTAAAGACATCCATCTTCTATTAATTGAATTGAAATTTAACTAACCACAGTGATCATTGGCAACCAATGCAATAAGTTAAAGGAAATTCTATTGTGCTCCAAACATTTTTCCACCATAACCTAGGCCTGGTCTTAGGATCTTGTGATGCTATTCTTCAGAAAATTCCTCTGGGGTCTTAGCAGATTGGCCTGAAAAGTAAGCAAGTGCTACTACAATGGGCCTCTTGTAACGGTTTTTTGTTTGGTTGGTTTTGTTTTATTTTTATCCGGAATGCCCCCCACAGCTTATTAGATAGGAAGAATAAGCAAAAACTTAACTAAAGTAAATTGATGGATGGAACCCTGAGAAAAGAGTAATCCTCTCACCTTCCAAAGATCCTTTCCTGTAAAGCATGGTTCTTTCTTTAATTACATTCTATCCTTTTGATTCCTCTTATCGTACCCATCCATGACATTAATGCCTGAGAACCCTTGCTTCTGACTTGTTCCGTTGACCTTGCTCTCCAACCTAATCCTGTATTTCTTTCCTAATTTAATCACAGAGTTTGGGATTCTACCCCAGAAGACCAAGGATGACCTCTTTCTAGTCTGTTTGACAGACTTCAGGGCCCAGACATAATCTGTCACAGCCCGGAGCCCATATGGAGAAGAAGGACAGTGTGTGTGTGCACAGATGTGTGTGGACAGCCCACGGTATACAGCAGTAGCCAATAATCGATCGGCCTGCTCTTCTCCCCGCCATCGCCTGAGTTCCTTTCTGCCTGAATCGGCATGCGCTTGTCAAATCTTGGGCACGACGTTGGGAGAAAGAGGAGATGACTTAGATTTAGAGGTCTCTCCTGCTTAGCACTAGACCACGATCTAAGTTCATTGTAGATTTGGTATAACCCAAGATGGACCCAAATTCTGAGGATTTATGTCAAGACTCTCTAACTGGCTGTCAGGGCTGAATTCAACCCCATAAAAGCGTGCATTTGCTCAGAGCAGCATTTAGGAGGTGGACGTGCATGTCTACAGACAGGGCGCGCCCCCCACCCCCAAGCCTGCTCAGTGCTTCCCATCTCTGCTGTCCTACGGCAGCCACCGCCCCTTCTCTACGCACACAGTGCCTGTCGCAGGGTCCCTGGTGTGGAACCCACTGGATCGTGCTCATTCGCTCCACTGCTGATAGTAATGGCTACTCCCTCGCTCCCACAGTTTCCTTTACTTATTACAGGGTCTTTCACCCACTCCTGTTGTTTTAAGAGATCTTAAAATTTTTGTCTCAGACTCTCCTTCCACCTTTGATCATACATTCCTTTTTACTGTTCACTCAGCCACAAAATCCAATTGTTTTGGAGCCTGGCTCTGTCCATAATTTTTGTAGAGCAGGAGCCAGACTGAATCATGAGACCCGGCTTTATTCCGGACTCTGCCCTTGACGAGCTGAGTGACGCTGGGAAAGTCACTTGGAACTCCAGCCTCTACTTCTCCATCCCAAAGTGAAGTGATAGGAGCCATGATCTCAGTTTCCTACCAAGTGCCATGCGGTACACTTTTCTGACTTTTTTGGGTCACAATCCAGATAAAAGAAAATGGCAGGGAAAAGCATCATCCACTTAATTCGCTCAACAACCATTAGTTGAGAAAAGAGTAGATGCTGGGGTTACAGAGGCTTAGAAGACAGACTAGGACACAGCCTCTATTAGAGGGAGACAGTACATGAACGAACAAAGAATGCCAGATCATGGTCACCGCTCGGCAGGGAGTGCGGCACGGTAACTTGATGAAGGGTGACTGAGTAGTATGAAGGAGGCCGGGGAGGGCATCTCTAAGGAGATGACATTTGAGCTGTGACCTGAGAGAGAAGTAGCAACAAGCTATACGAGGAACATTCACAGCCTAGAAACAGCAAGTGCAAAGGCCACAACGCATGTTTGAGGAACAAAACGCGGGCCAATGTGTCTGGAGTGTATTAGGCAAGGGAGGAGATGGTACAAGGAGAGGAAAGAGAAGGACGCAGATCATGAAGGGTATAGACACTGACAACGGAAATCTACTGGAGGGTGGTAAGTGGGGAAGCAACGTGGAACTTTCTATGCAGTTGCTAATGGGTGCGAGTGAATGCAAGGAGATCAGTTAGGAACTACTGGAGTAGTCTGTGGCAGTGGAGATGGAAAAAGTGGGCAAATTTGGTTATATTTTGGAGGCGGACCTAGCAGGACTTGCTGAAAGGTTGTAAGGTAGGGGAAAAGAAGGAGGCATCCAGAATCGCTGTTGGGTATTAGGATCAAGGAACTGCATGGACGCTGGTGTCACAAGGGCTGGTATTAGCAGACCCTAAAATCACAAGCGTTCAGTCCACTAGCCCTTCCAGTCTCCTTACATCTCCCTGCTCATCTCATAAACATGTTAAGACGGCTTTATTCTTCCATGTGGTATATATTTATTTTTTCATTTATTTTTATTTTTTTTATTTCAGCATATTATGGGGATACAAATGTTTAGGTTACATATATTGCCTTTGCCCCACCCAAGTCAGAGCCTCAAGCGTGTCCATCCCCCAGACGGTGCGCACCGCACCCATTAGGTCATGCGGCATGTATTTATCAATTACCTACTATGTTTCAGGCACCATTTGAAAGTAACATAGTTATTTGGTTAATTTTTAGTATGGTTGTTTTAAACAGCTTAAGTTGGAACCTACTTAATCAGTAATCTGAGCTACCAATGAAATGAATTCCTTTTTTAGCCTTGGCAGACCATTTGCAACAAATGAAGATGCCTTAGTTCAGCACCACCTGTGAACAAATAGTTTGGGTTCTCAATTTGTACTATTCTAGAAATTCATAGGAGATAGCCAGGATGAGGCTGGGAATGTCTTGCCCTTGTCAAGCGCTGCCCAGCTGTGTAGCTCAGCTCTCTCAACTGAAAATTTCATTTGCCGGACAACAAAGGCACAGATTCAAAGGAGTCTGTCCTGGTGTCTATTAGTAGGGGATATGCTTAGTCCCACGATGACTCTCACTGCTGCTTTTGTAGGGTACAGGTCTGAGTAAGCTCCATGCGATGTTTTTAGATACTCAGATCTGAAGCTGAGATCACCACTTACTAAGCCTCCAGCCATGTGAAGTTGCACTAATGAGTTAAATGAGATCCCTTATAACTGAGGCAGAGAAAAGGGAAGCTTGCTTAACTGACTTGAAGGAAAAGAAAAAAAGAAACCACATGCAATTTCTGACTTATTCAACTCTAGAAATATTTCTGCTCTCTTGGGATTATCATTTTAAGATTCTTCAGATAAACAGGTGCAAAGCCATGAATTGAGGTTGGCTCGCTTCCAAATGGCAAAAGCCTCATCTAGACTTTGAATATTTTCAGCTGCTGTTTGCAGACATTTCAGCTCATTTCCCCTGAAGCAAGGGCAGGGCCCACGCTCATGTCCCAAGTTTACTCCTGGCATCGGTCCCTGTGTGATTGCAGCCACACTGGAAAGACGTCTACTTTCCACAGTCGAATGGCTCACAAACGCCTCCTCACACCCCAGATCTCTCCCTGCAAAACTCCTAGAGTGATAGCTATTATACCAGAGTAATAAGATATCAGGTAAATGCTTTTTCCTGCTGTAGAGAATTTTGCTAAGGGTCAAAGAGGAAGAAAATAGGTACTGTTATATCCTATGTCCGGCAGCTGAAGCCAGCCACAGATGGATGGAAAAACAACACTTCAAGAACCAGCTTTTCTGTGCCCAACCCCACCCCCAACCCCTACCCCAGTCATCATAAGAAGACAACCAGGTCGCAGGGGAAGGTGGTCCCCTGTCCCCAAACCCTGGGAAGAAAGGAAATTTTGCTTCTCTTTCCTCAATTTCAGTAGATCTCTCTAGTTGAGCAAGGGATAGAAGAATCGAGAGAGATGTGGGACCAAGGGGGCAGTCGAGGAGCACCCTACACGCCCACCATTCGGCAGAGAGGGCTACCCCAGTATCCCTTGAATGGAGGGGAACATGAAGTTCACCAGGACTCATTGTCTTTCGGTTGGCACTCCCAAGAGAGAGCCACCCACTGGGCAAGAAGTGACAAGGTGTGGGGTAGAGTAGGGCACTGGAAAAGTCAGCATTGAAGTTAATTTTAATACAATACAGGTAGTCCGCAATAGCCTCAAAACACGTAAATATTACAGTATTTGCTTCCTCTAGGATGTAGAGGGGTAGAGAGTAACTAGGATAAAGGAAGTGCTTTTCGCTATTTCAATTAGATGGTTCAAATAATTTAAATACTAAAGAAAGTGGGGAGAATTATTTGACAATTCACCGATAAGGAAATCTCCATACTCACCCCTAATGGTTTTGTATGCAGGAATAAGCAAGCGATATGTGCTGCTAAGGAATTTTTCTTATTACCAAGAAAGTGAAATCATCTTTATCAGGATAAAATTCTTCTTGAAGCTTATTATTTTGTTTAAGCACATGAAACACCTAGGATTTTCCTTTATGACTTTGTTAAGAACATGCTGGGATTAAAACACACATTTTGAAGTATTTTCAGGCCCAAACTTCCATGTGACAATGGCTTTGTGATACTGCAATTTTAAAAGACCAGACAAATCCCATTGAAAAAGATCTTTTCTATAAACTTGATCATCTCTCAATCACATATGTTGACATCTGGTTCCTCAAAGGCTAGTCAGATACATTGCATGGTTTGTATGGACAAATGAAAACAGTTTGGATATCACTTAAATTGTTGTGAGTTGGAGTCAGGAAGGCAAGCCATGCTCAATATGTAAAAATCATATGCGTGTGTATGCATATGGAAGAATTTTATATATTATGTATTTGCCAAAAAACACATCAGATTCTGTATTTGCAAATACAAATTTGAAAATAATGCACACCAAAATATTCAAATTTGAACCTTGCAAATGGGTATGGGCCAATATGATGTTTACCTTACCTGATGCCTGCTCTGCAAGTAAGGCATATTTTAGTCTTTTTTTGTTTTTTTTTCAATTAATCAACACATTTTCCCACGTATCCTTTTGCGTGAACCAAAAAAAATCATAAATGTTGTATAATAGAGCAAGATTTAGTCAGTAGCGTAAGAGACTTAGGAGAAATCTTGAAGCTGGACTATTGAGTGAGCCTACCCAAGTTTTCTAATACCTGGCATTTCTTGCTTTGGCCCTTCTTAATACACATTAATTCAGAACTTAGGTTCGTTCTTAGTGCAACAGTCAACTTGTTGAGTTGAGTGGACTATTCATTTTGATCTTGGCATTTAGATTTTATTTGTAATACAAGGGAAATCAAAAGAAAATGTGAATAGTACACATGTAACTAACTTATTTAAAATATATTACAATCCACCAGATTCTTCAAAAGCATTCTTAAGCTTATTGCAGGTAAATGAAAAAAAATATGCTGAACATCATACTTATGCTGTGTTGATCGCACGACAGCCATAAAAGCATTTTGTACAATGCAAACTACTAACTACTTTGTTGGACATTCCATGTTAAACAAATCGGATCCCATGGTGCAGTCGCCGTCGGCCATAGGCCTGGGTAAATCCTACACCCCGCCCCCAATCCCATGCTTCCTCATCCCCCTTGCTCGGTCTCATTTTTCTTCATAGCCTTGACCACCATCTGATAGACGGTGAGAACCACCCACTGCGCAAGAGGGCGCCAGGAGCAAGGGATTGCTGCTCCCTCTGCCTGGAATACTTCTTTCAACATGGCTCCTTGTCACTCATTGTTCAGTTCAAAAGTCATTTCTCGGAAAAGACTTTGCCCTCTGGATCTCACGCTCAGAGCAAGAGTGTTCATACACCATTGGGTGGGGGACTGAGGGAAGGATGGATGGCAGGGTGGGGTAAGGTAGGAGAGTGTTTGTTTATTACTTATTGTTTTTCTATCCCCTGCATTCTCTTCAGGAGAGCAGATGTTCCTGCCTATTTTATTCATTGCTTCCCCTGCTCCCAGGACAGAGCCTGGCAAGTGGCAGCAGAGACAGCCAATAAATAGTTATTGAATTCATGATGGAAAGAATGAACATGGGCTTTACTACTAGACACAGGTTCAAAACGAACCTGCACCATTTGCTGGTTGTGACCTGGGAAAGTCATTATTTTTATATTGTTAACAGCTTTTCAGTTTTCTGATCACAAAAATGATATATTTATTATAAAATAGATAATACATAAAATGTAAAAAATGGTAAAAAAAAAAAATACCCATAATCCCGACCCCTAAGAGTCGTTAGCGTTTTTGGATATATAGCCTCTAACCTCTAAGTTTAGTTTCCATACATGAGAAATGGGGGATTATATAATAGCTATCAATTTGCAGAACTGTTGTGGAGATTAGAGATAATATATGGAAAATGACTTCCCCTAGGTGCTCAAAAAATTAGATAGTTGCTATTATTTATCTAGATGGGAGACAAGCATGTATTTACCTTCAGACACAAAGGAGACACTGTAATTTTGAGACAAGTTCAAAAACATTTAGCTCCATTTTCAGAGGTTTATAAGAAGTTTATTGTAGAAAATAGTCACCGTCAGAGATTATCATATCCCAAGGGATAACTTCTAATGCTGCTGGTAATAGGAAGCTTGAGGAGAGGGGTCCTCTTATCTCCTTTAAGAGATGAATACATAGGCAAATAAATAAAGATAATATTGTGAAGTATTTACTATATACCAGGCTTTGTGTTAAGCATTGTTTTCAGGTATCTTCTTATTTAAGCCACAAAATAATCATGAGCAGTAGTTACTATTATCATCCCCATTTTACAAATGAGGAAACTGAAGCTTAAAGAGTTAAGTAGGGCCAGGTGCAGTGGCTCATACTTATAACCCCAGCACTCTGGGAGGCCAAAATGGGAGGATTGTTTAAGGCCAGGAGTTTGAGACCAGCCTGGGGCAACATAGTGAGAGCCCATCTCTACAAAACATATGAAAAATTAGCCGGGTATGGTGGTGCACACCTGCAGTCCCAGCTACTCGGGAGGCTGAGACAAGAGGATTTCTGGAGCCCAGGAGTTCAAGGCTGCAGTGAGCTATGATCGTACCACTGCACTCCAGCCTGGGTGACAGAGTGAGACTCCATCTCTTAAAAAAAAAAAAAAAAGAGAGAGAGAGATAGTAACTTGTCCAAGTTATGGGGCTTGAAAGTAAAGAAACAAGAATGTAAACCCAGGACCTGAATCCAGAGTCCTCATTCATAGAGCATTTTATAATAATATTCGGGGTTAAGGTGTTAGAGAAGGACGGGGTCTACATGCAGTCTCCAGGATGCAAACTAGAAATAACGCACAGAGGATGGGGGAGGGTCTGTCTCATAATCGACAGGCACCAGCATTCTGTTCCTCTCTGCTATAAATTTGCAGTAGGATTAATCAGTCAGTTGACTTTTATTAATATGAATCTGGCCCATAAATCCTGATCACCACTAGATAAACTGATGAAAATACCATTCCTCAGACTCCAAAGTTCAGTTTCCAACCTTGAATTCATGAGGACGTCACTAAGGTGCAGATCTCCACTGATGCCAACATGGACCAGTGGCCCTATCTCAGCAGCAGTGTCAGTTATCTGACAGTGAAATCAAGAAAGATGATTGGAAAATGTATAGTTATGGTCAAGAAAATGTCTTTATGCAGTGATCAGAATCAAATTCCTGACACGTCAGTTAGCCCTTAGTAGGCTAATAATGGAAGGACCCTTTGAATGTCTGGGCACGCACAGATCATTGTGACGGCCCATCTGGGTAGAAGCTGGAGCACCCAGAACGCCAATTGTGTCCTCCTCTGCCTCCCAGCCCTAGCCTGCTTTCACCCCTGGGCCGCTGAACTCACATTCTATTTATTGCCTCCTGCTTCACACGGATTCCGGTATCCTTATCTCCAACATCAGTCCAGGACCCTGCCGTCTATTCTTCCTTGACTGCTTGTTATTAGTGTTCTTTACCTTGGGCCACATCTCATTCTACTTTAACCCCAAAATTGGACTCTTTGTTGACAGTGCATACCCAGAAGGAAGAAATATTGTTGACAGACATAAAAGGACTTTAGTGTCAGACTGACTTGACCGGAAGCTTTATTACTCACTAGCCAGGCGGGATTGACTACGTCCTGGGAACCAATTCTTTTCCCTGTGAAAATGGGGAAAATATCTCTCATCCTGTAGGCTTGTTGGACTAAATGCAGTGGTGAGTGGGCAAGGGTCTGTGGCAGTGCGGGGACATTTTAGGCTCTCAGTAGTTGTAACTTTTTCTCTCAGAGATCCTAGGTGACCTTCTAGACCAGGGGACAACAAATTATTTCTGTAAAGGACCAGAGAGTAAATATTTTAGGCTTTGTGGGCCCATATAGACTCTGTCCCAACTGCTCATTCATGCCAGTACAGCTAATTAGGTATATAAATTTGGACCAAGTTGTACATGAGTATTGCATTCCAGAATCAAATTGCAGCCCAATACCAGAATTACTTTCATTCAATCACTAAGAGATTCTCTAACTTTTTCTGTCTTCCTATGAGTCTTACGTACGAATACAAATTAAGAAGATCCTTTGTACCTCATTCTGCTTTTAATTTACAGGGAAATCTATGATGGCTTTGGGATGGCATAAACAGTCCTCAAATCTGTCCAGCTTTCATGGTCTTAGGCGTGAGTTGCCAATACATGATAGTTTTCTGCTAGACACAGAATGTCTCCTCTTTGTTGCAGCACAGAGAAAAGCTACTCTAGGCATGAATTCTGGTCAGAAAAAATAATCAGAGAAAGTAAAGCATGTCTACATGCCTTAAAAGAGTTATTAAAAATTTTTACAAAGAAAAAAACATCACATACATGTGTAACTTGGCTTTTCACCTTCAAAGAGCCCGTGCAAATGGACATCTGGTTGCACAGCTCCTCCTCAGCCTCACCTGAATGTAACCCTAGCCAAAGTCAACAGCAATCTCCAAAATCATTTCTTTCTTCCTTCTTGACTAAACAATTCTTCATGGCCAGCAAATAGTTCTGGAGATATCACTGTGGCAATGAAAAGGACAATGTCATAAGGTTTATAAAATGATAAGAAGCAGTGCTATCAACATTTTATGGAAACTCTCATCAAGGACCTGCTAAGTTCCATGCATCCTTTAAAAGAACCCTTCAGGATAGGTTGTCCCCATTTTATATTCGAAGATACTAAGGCTCAGAGTCTTTAGACATCTGCCCAAGTTCATCTAAATGTCAGTTAACCAAACTGGATTTAATATCCTGGACTTCCCAGTGCTGATGGTCATGTCACCTACATCACACCTTAGATGTGTGTAAGATGTTCCTTACAAAGACTAGGAAAGTAATTTTATAGTGAGGAACTTTGAAAAATCCTTCTCTCAATGTACCCCTTTGTGTTCTAATTAAGACTGTTTTTATTAATACTTAATCACCAGCATTGAAGAATATAAACCACCTCTTGAATTCAATTGTGCCTAATATTTTTCCATTAAAACAAACAGTTCAGCTACAGTATGAGTTATATAGCTAGTCTGAAAATCTAAATTTCTCTTCCCCTTGATAAATCTGCATAATTCCCGAGAAAACAGACCTATAAATACACATTTAGAATAGTATTCAATTTACGTATTAGGGACTTCCAAGGTCAATGAGTAAATATTGCCAGAATATTACATAGAGTATGGTCAATAAAAAAATTCCGCATTACATTTACATTGGTTCATTTTATTATGCTTTTAGCAATTCTGGACAGCTGCGGTTTATGATTAAGAGAGATGAGACGGTGAGTTAAGATCAACGTAAACCATAACTTTGGCCGTGCCTTGCAATCACTTGGGCAGCTTTAAAGTATACTGATCCCTGTGTCTGACACCTAGAGATTCTGATATAATTAGTCTGGATTCTAAAAAGCAGCTGAGAATGACTGAGAAATGAACAAAATAATTTCTTCTTTAATTTGGTGATAAGAAATATAAATAGATATGGTTTTAAAAAGGGGTGACTACTATATGCCAGGACTCCTCTAAGTGATTTAAATGTGCTTAATAAATTAATAAGATCAAAAGTCAGAAAAAGAAATAAAATAGACAAATCTAATCTGGCAAACATGATCAATACAAAAATAACAAATAATATATAAACATTAGGGATAAAAAAGAATCTATTACTACAAATACTGTGGGGAATGAGACAATTACAAGAGCATGCTACAGTCAACTTAATACTCATAAATAAACTCATAAATCTATATAAAATTTTTTCTCAATTTTCTAGAAAATCATAAATTATCCAAATTAACTCAAAAAGACCTAGAATAACTAACTAGAACAACAACCATAGGAGAAAACAAAGAAATAACTACTACCTCTAATAAGAACATCTACTTCAAAATGAAGCATAAGTCCTTCCCTTTGAAGGAGACTTCCTAGACATCTTGCTGCCAACTTCCCAGGCCAACTCATTTGCCTGAATTTAGTCACATGGTCAAGAGAGTTTGGAAGACGTAATCTTTTTGTTGGAAAGGAAAAGGAAGAGTGGAAGGGAAAAGAGATAAATAGATATTGGGAGGAAGCTAGACATATTTACTACACTGGCAATAATCAACTAGATAAAGTAATGGAAGAAATATATTATAAAAAAGAAAAAGCCACAAAATAACACCAACAAGAAATGCACAATCATTGTATTTTTTAAAAATTATGAGACTTTATTGAAGAACAAAAGGAAGACCTAAATGAAAGCATTGGCTGGCTCAATATTCTCCAAAACGTCAATACTTTGCCAATTAATCAGTAAAGTAAATAAAATGCCAATCAGAATTATTAGGGGGTTATCTTATGGAATTTTTCAAGATGGTTGAAAAGTTCACTGTGGAAGATAAAATTAACAATCGCAGACAAAGAAACTTTGACAAATAAAAACAGTGAGGTGTCAATTGTCCTCCCAGATACCAGAACATACTCTAAAGCTATAACAATTAAGACAGTGTGGTATTTGGCTCAAGAGTAGATACATAAATCAATAGAACAAGAATCAGTTTAAGTAAATTTATTTATTTAATTAATTATTGTTATTTTTTTTAGAGATGGGGTCTTGCTCTGTTGCCCAGGCCAGAGTACAGTGACACAATCATAGCTCACTAAAGCCTTGAATTCCTGGGCTCAAGAGATCCTCCTGCCTTGGCCTCCCAAAGTGCTGGGATTATAGGGGTGAGCCCAGCTTAATTTAATTTATATTGGTGAAGAAACATTTCTAGTAAATGGAAAAGCTTGAATTTTTCAGTAAATGAATTGGGACAATTAGAAAAAAATCAGTTTAGATCCATAATAATATCTTGTTTAATTCTTACAACCTTACCAGTTAATGTCACATAGAAATGTTAGCCTTAACTAAGGAACGATAGATGCAGAGCAGTAGGAAGTACAATGCACAATTCTGTCTGTTGCTTCCTCACAAAAAGGAGTAAACTTTTAGACTCATACAATTTCTATGTGATCCCCTCCACTAATGCTATATGTGTTATTCAAAATAGTTCAGAATTTATTCATTCATTTGTTTAACAAGTATTTATTGTTCCTTAATCAAGGCACTTCTAGGTGCTGAGAATAAAGCAGTGAACAAAATAAAGTTCTTCCCTCATGGAGCTTGCTTTAATAGAGACAGATAAGAAATAAATACGTAAACAAATAGAGAGGGATAACTACAATGGAAAACTATTAGGCAGAGTAAGAGAAATAATCAACAAAGGGGCAAATAACCAAAGGGTAGTAAGATCCTTAGACCCCAGCAAGAGAGGCCCTGGGCCCGGCACATGCCTCCGATAGCCATGACCCTATTCATAGGGTTGGAATTCTGAGCTCCAATGGGAAATGCCCACCTGTAGCTCACAGCACTCCCCAAAATTATACTCTGAGTTGCCCAGGATCATGGAATTACCTGCTTAAAGACAGGTCCTGTTTGTCCTTATCCTTCCCAAAAGGAAGCCTACCACAGGTGCACCTGTAGGCCCAGGGAGGTCAAAGACAGCTTTTTGAAGAGGTATGCTGGGGAACTGGAACCAGCTGACTGAAGCGTTAACGTGTGTGTGTGAAGCCCTACCGGGCCTTTCAAATATTTGGACATAGGATACTCTTGTCTGGCCCTGCGTAAGGGAATTAGAGCAGGAAGTTCCCATTTTATATAGGCAGGGCAAGGAAATCCTGTTTGTTAAGGTGAATGAGTAGAGAGCTGACAGAATGAAAAAGAAATCCATGTAGGTAACAAAATAAACAAGTGAGGAAATCAAATTTAAAGTAATACAGAAGAAAAAAAAATAAATCAACCCATCCAAACAAAGCCGTATACACATTTGTGTAATTGAGAGCCACATGAAAAATGTTTTTTGATCATTTTCTTAGGAAATCTCAATTACGTGGATTGTGATCTATTCAGCCTTATAAATGGAATTATAAACCCCTTGCAACCTCCACGTTGCCCGTGCCGTAAGAGCGATTCCGCTCGAGACCTGCAATGGAATGGCTGAGTGTGCAGTGAGGTCAGCAGCTATGTGTGGTGTGAGGAGAGAGGGCTTCCTTACATGAACTATACTTGGGTGGTATGAATGCCACCAAGCCAGGCCCGCAGAGAAAGAAGGGACTGAACTGAACTCAGTAACTCTCAGGAGCACAAGTGACATTAACATGTCTTCACATTACTGAGAAACACATAGCTCCTTAGAAAACAAACAAACCCCCAGCAAAAGTTTTGTTTGTTGAATGCATTTATTCTTTTAAAAAGTACACCCAGTTAATTATACCATGTGATTACAATTATGTAGAAGAAACTATGCTAATATAAAAAGAACGAAAACTGATGTAAATAAAATGGTAATAATAACTGTCATTGGTTGTTGGGGTAATTTTTTTTTCTACATTTCTAATTTTCTCTATTGAGTACTTAGTTTTGTAGTTGAAGAGAGAAACTTCAAAAATGAATTTTGTCAAATCAAAGCTCTATATCTCCAAAAACAATCAACAAAATTATTAGACCTTATGAGAGTCTGGGAAGCTGCTTAATTAGGAGAGAAATACATTTAAATCAGTATATGTCATATACTGTCAATAATCAATGAGAATAATTTATTCCCGATGAATCATATACATTCATCTGGGAATAAACCTAACAAGAATTGTGCAAGATCTATGTTTGTGAAGACTATATAGCATATTTATCTGAATAAATGGAGTGACAGAACTTGTTTCTGCATGGAACATTCAATACTATAAAGATGTTAATTCTCCTTGCCCTAGTGGACAATAAAACACAATTTCAGTAAAAATTCCAACAAGACTTTGCTTTAGAACCTAGCATGAGAATTCCATCTAAATAAAAACATAAGAGAAACTTTGAAAATTTCTTTTTTAAAAAAGGAAAGAAAACAAAAAGAATGATGAAGACAGATTTGTCTTTTCAAAAGTTCTGTAAAACTACAGAAATGAAAACAACCTTGGGTAGTTGTGGAAAAAAGAGATGAAAACAAGAGATGAAACTTTTGTATGTGTCGGACTGATCATATAAAAAAAGAGGCATTTCAAATGCAGGAGTAATGATGGCCTGTTCAATGAATGGTGCGGGGAATGGTATTTGGAGATAAAAGAAACAAAGCCAGAGCTCTACTTCAAGTCATAAGTAAAATACAGTGTATATTTTGCATATGGATTAATGATCATAAGGATTAATGAATGACAGATCTATGCAAGTAGTAGATGCAAAAACCAGGGATACATATTTTATAATTTGGGAATGAGGAATTTTTTCCTAAATAGGAAGTAAAACTCAAAAGTCGTGAAAGAAAATTAACAAACTTGCCTATGAAAATATGGAACACTTTTGTAAAACAAATTTAAAAATGAATGAAGCTGAGAGGAAAATATTTGCAGCATATAATAGATAAAAGACAAACATAAAAAAAGATAAGCAATCAAATAGCTAATAGGGCAAAGGAATATAGACAGGCAAGCCATAAAAGAAGAAATACTTAAGTCTAATAGATATAGTAAAAGATATTCATCCTCACACATTCATTATGACACACAAACTAAAACATCACCAAGAACCATTTTCCATGTATTAGACTAGTTAATATCAAAAAGATTGATAATACCCAGTAGTTGCAAGGTGGTGGGGAAGAGAGGCGTTTTTATTTGTGATGTTGCAAAGGTAATTCAGCAAACCTCTTGGAGGGCAATTGGAGAATAGCTTTTTTAGATAATCTAGCAACTCCAGATCTAGAATTCTATTCTATAGAATGACTTATATACATACCCATGGATATGTGCACAAAGCATTATCTGTAAAAGTGAAAAAAATAAGAGTCAGCTTAATGTCTACCTATGAGGGAATAGATGAATTATGGTTTCACTGTGCTGCAGAACACAATGCAGTGTCGGTAGGGATGAATTAAGATGAAGTAGATTGTAGTAGTATTTACTTACCATGAAAGAAGTTCGCGACGCATCACTGAATTAGAAAACCGTTGCATGAGTGTGCAGTAAATAGGTATATTTCATTTCGTTTTTAAAAATTCTTATTAAAGGGGGAGGAGTTTTATCTTGTATTTTATAAACTTGCTTATTGGTTCAAATTCTATTATAATTATATTTTTAAAACACTTTTATTAGCTCAAGTATTCAAAATTAAGTATCTCTATATCAATCCACTTATCCAATTTTTTTCCCTCACTGGGGTCCCAGTTACCATCATCTCTCTATTAACAAAAGATCCCCGGAGAGCTTTTACAAAATAACCATGCCTGGCTGGGTGCAGTGGCTCACATCTGTAATCCCAGCACTTTGAAAGGTTGAGAGGAGAGGGTTGTTTAAGGCCAAGAGTTCAAGACCAGCGTAGGCAACATAGTGAGACTCTACCTCTATAAAAAATAAAAAAATTAGCTGAACATGGTGGTGCAAACCTATAATCCCGGCTACTTGGAAGACTGAGAGGGAAGAATTACTTGAGCCTAGAAATTTGAGCTAACAGTGAGCTATGATCAGGCCACTGCACTCCAACCTGGGAAACACAGCAAGAAATTGAATAGAACAAACCAAAATTCTCCAATATCATTATTAAATTATCATTATTAAAGACAGGCAGTAAAGTTAATGATGTTGTAACAGAGGTAAAGGTCTGAAAAAGGGCAATGAAGATATAGATTAGCACAATGGATTAAAAAAAACATGATCCAACTATATACTGCTGACAAGAAACCCATCTTACCCATAAAGACACATATAGACTGAAAGTAAAGGGGTTGAAAAAGATATTCCACACAAACAGGAACCAAAAGCAAGCAAAAGTAGCTATATTTATGTCAGATAAAACAGACTTTAAATTGAAAACAGTAAAAAAAGAATAAGAAGATCATTATATAATGATAAAAACATAAATTCAACAAGGAGATATAATAATCCTAAATATATATACACCTGACATGGGAGCATGCAGATTCATAAAACAAATATTACTGGACATGGCATACAGTAGATACAGAGAGAGAGAGATACAGCAATACAATAACAGTGGGGGACTTAAACATCTCACTCACAGCACTAGACAGATCATTAAGACAAAATCAACACAGAAACATTGGACCAAAATTGGACTTTAGACCAAATGGACTTAACAGACATTTACAGAACATTCTACCCAACAACTACAGAATGTAGATCATCGTCACCATTGGGCTTGGATCTATGTGACTGGTGTCACATGTCACAGATTCAGAATGTTCTTGCTTAACTACAATTGGTAGTTTCAGTGTTGGGTTATCCTGACCTTATCTCTGGTGACGATGATCTTGTGACATTTGTCTAGACAATTCTGTTGAGCCATCTCTTGTGGTTTAAGATAACAGAGAACAAACGGCAAAGACATTTTTCTGCTCCTCTGAATACCGGCCTTAGGAAGGAATGCAAGATTTAATTCCCAAGAAGGTGGGGTGGTTAAAAAGACAACTCATAAAACATTTCATTGCCCTTTTTCAGACCTTTGCCTCTGTTACAGCATCATTAACTTTACTGTCTGTCTTTAATAATGATAATTTAATAATGATATTGGAGAATTTTGGTTTGTTCTATTCAATTTCCAGTTAATTAGGACCTAATTTTGACAGAAGATAGAAGTTAGACCATAACCATTCTATGGCTTGTTTTTATAAAGGATCTGCTTATAATATATACCATACTTTACATAAGATATGGACATTAAAGGAAACAGTGTGAAAGGCTCTTTATAAAAATATGGCTAAACCCCATTTAATTACCTTCTTAGTTTCCTTATTGTCTCCCATTTTTTTATGATAACTATGTTGTTTTATTATCATTGCTTCTATGTTAACATTAATCTTCCTCTTTTAAGGTGACCAACACTTTCTTCCTTCACTTTTGTGGACTTAACTAATTTTATTTATCTCTGAATATTTTCCTAAATTTATTGATCAGTACATGATACCCTATGAAACATTCCATTGAATCCTACTAGAAGACAGAATTCT
>NW_012148507.1:841677-852210 GCF_000956105.1 Propithecus coquereli
TCTTCTTGTGGAGCAGAGAACTCCCGGTCACGGCAAAGACAGAAGTGATTAATAGATGACTGCTTGCTGAGGACGTTCTAATCTCTTACCCAAGGAAGTTACTTTTATAAAAGTGCTTCTAATTTCAAAATGGTATGACAATTAGAAAAATGTACCCTGATGGA
Source organism: Propithecus coquereli (assembly GCF_000956105.1). Taxonomy (NCBI): domain Eukaryota; kingdom Metazoa; phylum Chordata; class Mammalia; order Primates; family Indriidae; genus Propithecus; species Propithecus coquereli. The sequence goes on from NW_012148507.1 coordinate 841,842, forward strand.
GAGCTCTTCGAGGCAAACTCAGGTGCCTTCGTGACCCCAGGATCAAGTACACCCACCCAGGGGCAGGTGCTGGGCAAACCAAGGGTGGGTGATGGAAACTGTGAGGAATGGGGATAAGTGCCCTGTCTAAAGGGTGCAGCCACCACTCAGCTTCAGCTGCTGTTCTCATGTAGATAAGCAAGCCCAGTATTGCTAGGTTGTATGATGATTCTTGAAAAGACAAAAAATTAGTACTTCGATGGAAAACTTTCTTATTTTTAAATATTAGCTCAATAAAATAAAAACACTGCAAAAGCCAAACAAAACCCTCATGTATGCCAAATTCAGCCCACAGGGCAACAGTTCTAAGTCCTCTTGTGTTCATTAAGGGGCACCCCTACCCTAGAAGATCTAAGACCAAGAGGATTTCGGAATTCCTATGCCTCGTTTTCATTAGTTTGCCTTAATGCTGGTTAACCGGTCACCTCTTGCTGTGCCTGTCTTCTTGCCTGCTTAGGAACTAGCTTTATTGGCGTATGTAAAAAAAGAGTGAAAATGTATTGAGTGAAGACGTGAAGGGATCACCTATGTAGAGAAGCATGGATTTCAGAATAAGAGACCTATAAGATCTATCTTAGTAGCTCAGAGGCATTTTTTGAGCATCATATCTTTCCAGCTGTTTTCTAGATAGTAAGGAGTCACTACCTTGCCTGAAAGGACTCAGAGACAGCCAACAAGCTTTCAGAAGATAATTTTAATAAATTCTTCAGTTCAGAAATAACTCTAGAAATTTAAAGCTATTTTAAGACAACATATAATTGACCCCAACCTGCATAAATACAAGCCACTATGATTTCAAGATTTTATAATTTCAGGCCTTTGGAAAAAAAAAAAAAGAGCAGGAATAAAAAATGATTACTGAAACCTCATTTTAAAAAATAGCATTGCATATATCTTTTCAGCTTCTGTAAATCTTCCATAATGATACAGCTCTTGACCAGGGTGAGGAAAAGCATAAATATTTTAATGGCGTCAAAGCTCAGACTGTAGCTAAGTGGGTGAGAGGGGAGAGAGTGACAGGCCGGCAAGGGCGGGGCCATCACTTAGCCAGGGCAGTGGGTGAAAGGATTTTTTGATTCTTTAATTACCTTTTAAAGAAATTTGACAATGCAACTAAGGACAGGGTGATCTTTGGGGTCTTGCTTAAACTTGTTTCAGTCTTGTTTAATTCCAGAGTTAGGGGACGTGCATGCAAACAATGGGCCATCGCTAGAGTGACAGACTTTCGGCAGCACCGACCACATACCAGACACCATGCTGGGGATGGAGGTGCTAAAAATGACCATTACAAGGACCTTGTCCTCCAGGATCCCACAGGCCAGGGAGGAGAAAAATGCAGTATTACAATGTGGTAAGTGCCAGGAGACACAGAGATACCCACGGCATTATGGAAGCACAGAGGCACAGAAAAAGGCACCCAACACAGGCTGGGCGGTGGGCGTGGGAGAAGGAGCCAGGCAGGTCAGGGAAGAAGACTCACAAGAGGAAGGCAACTGGTGGAGGAAGTACAACATTCAAAACTTGTTAATAAGAAAGTTAAGTAATTTTAATTCAATATGGCCCCATGAGCCAGTCTCTGACTTTTATTAAGCCAAGTACTCTGCCAGGAAAGCAAGTTCTCTGAATAATAGGCTTCTATGTTTTAGAAGGGTTGACTCTTTGATGGTGCTACACCAAATGAGAGTTAGTCTTCAGCTTTCATATGTAGATTTTTTTATTTGATACCTAAAAGCAGCCCTGTTACTATAATCTTACAAACATTGGAAAAACTCATTCTGTGTTTTGAAAACTATGCCATACTTTCAGAAGTGCTTGCAATGAATACGTTTTCTCCTTTAAAAGTGCATCTTGATACCAAAGCGGTGCTGTTGTCATCAAAATGTCACAACAGAACATGTGGCTTGCAAGTGTCCACTTACATCAAGAACCTCTTAACTATATTGAACACAGCCCAAGCACAACTGGCACCTCTAGCTGCTGTTAGAACAGGCTGTTTGAATTCGCTGAATTAGCTCCAGTTTCCATGAAAGTTTTTACTTCATCGATAGGCCTCATGTTTCTTTTCCAAAAGCAAGAATTTTTTGTGTTGTTGGCTGGGCTTATCTTAGCTAATGCTTCCTGCTTAAAACCTATGTATTTGAAATAATAAAACATATTCCTTTGTTTCACCTTGAAAAGGCAATGTCTCATATCTATTCTCAGAAAATTCTTATAATACAGGCTCCCCTATCTCTACTCCCATTTGTTTGGGGAGTCACTAACAGCTCCTCTTTCAGGCAAAGATTACTTCTACCACATAAAAGAAGAGAAACAGCATTTGTTGTCCTCTGTGACCCATCTCTGAGCCAGTCCTTCTTGGTGAAGACAAATGGGTTAAGACTTGTGTAACCCACATGTCAGCTGAGGTCTCCATACCTTTTTGATATTTAAATAATATTGGGTTGACCTTTCTAAGGCACAGCCATTGGGAAGTTCTGTGTCCTTGCCAGGATTTCAGGGAATTGCCCAGGCCACAGGTTCACGTCTGTCCCTTCTGACTGCAAGTTACTGCCCTGTTGAACTCCCTGCTCCCAACCCAGCCACAGTTCTCCTATCGAGTCTGCCCTGTGCCAACCGGGGTGACTTTTCACTGATTAACACTCAACACAACCACCCAGGCATTTATGTGCAGGAGACTTTACTAAAACTTTTGTGTTATGGACAGCATTTATAGCTGCGAAATGCAAACAGCTGAAAATGGACCATTAGACACATTTGTTGTTATGGCCCTTCGGCCACATGTCCCCATGAGAAACTCCTTTGTTCCTGCAGACTACAGTGTCCTGTATGTATCACAGCCCCCTGTCTCCCTTAAGACTCCTACCACCATCTTTATGCTTCCTTGTTTTCTAGCTGTTTCCACTCAGCTACTCTCTCCCCCTCAGTTTCCCTGCAGTTTATCATGCTGGCCAACTGGGCAACCAAGTAGGAAAGGAATCTTTTGAAATGATTAAATTAGTCTATAGATGAAAAGCACATAGAAAGATACTGTATTAATTACCTATCGCTATACAACTTAGCAGCTTAAAACAACATACATTTTTTATCTCACTGATTCTTTGGGTCAGGAATCCAGGCAGAGCTTAACTAGGTCCTCTTGATATAGGATCTCTCAACGGCTGAAATCAAGATGTTAGCCAGGGCTGGGGCCTCAACTGAAGGCTAAACCCGGGAAGGGTCTAATTCCAAGTTCACTGATGATTGGCAGGATTCATGTCTTTGGGGATGTTGACCTGAGGGCTTCAGTTCCTAGCTGGCTACCCCATGCCTGGGCGTCTCCAACATGGCACTGGGCTTCATCAAATCCAGTAAGAGAAAAAGTCTGCTATTAGGACAGTGATCAGGATCTTTTGTAACTTAGTCATAGAAGTGATATCCCCTCAACTTTCTATTTTCTATGGTTTGAAGCAAGTTACTCAAAGTTAGGAAATAATATATGGCCATGAATCCCAGGATACAGAGACTATTTGGGGCCCATCTTGGAAGCTACCTACCTGGTATAGAGTAAGTATGATACTAACAGTGTTAGATTTTATTATTTATGGCACTTTTAGTCCAGTGAGGAGTATTGAACTATGACATGGAAGGGGAAATAAAAGTCTCTGTGGAAACAGAGAATCCGAGTTGAAGTTTCAAGCAAGGACTTCTTGAGTAAGTGATATTCAAGCAAAGATGCAAAAGATGAGTAAGGAATTCACCAGGCAAAAATGAGGAGAAAGACCATTCAGGCAATTGGAACAGCAAGTATGAAGGCCTTAAGGCAGGAGAGTGAGTGCGCTGTGAGTACCATTAAATGGTGGTGGAAATTGGCCAGCAGATGGCAGGGGGGAGGGGGGTTGGGAACAGGACAGTGGGGAGAACTGACAGAGCAAGGCTCCTGAACAGGTGACTGTTTCTGCAATCCAAAGCACTGGTAGAGGGGCTGAGGTTGGCAGGGGGCTGCTCCATTTTCACAAGGCAAAGAAGGAAAGGTTGGAGACTTCTTCCAGGTAGGTTTGTAGATTTGGTATTGGAACATAGACTGCATTCTGATGGAATGGTTTCTATTGCCTTTTTAACAAACCCTTTCTCTTTAGATGTTGAGTAGCTAAGTGCTCTAAATCCTTGCTATTCAAAGTGTGGTCCTTGAACCAGCAACATCAACATTACCTGTGAGCTTGTTATAAAGGCAGAATCTCAGGCCCCACCCCAGACATACCTTATTAGGGTCGATATTTTACGAGGTCTCCAGGTAATTCCTGTATAGCATTCTAAAGGATTTCTTATTGGTGATAGGAATTGAGAACTGGCTAAACAATCAGAGTTATAATCTATAACAGGTATATTTTGGGGACCATGGGTTATTATCCAGCTGCTTTTAGCTATAAAAGATTTTAGGCTGGGCATGGTGGCTCACACCTGTAATCCTAGCACTCTGGGAGGCCAAGGTGGGAGGATCACTTGAGGTCAGGAGTTTGAGACCAGCCTGAGCAAGAGTGAGACCCTGTCTCTACCAAAAATAGAAAAATTAGCTGGGCATGGTGGTATGTGCCTATAGTCCCAGCTACTTGGGAGATTGAGGAAGGAGATCACCTGTGTACAGGCGCTGGGGAGTTGCAGTGAGCTGTGATGATGCCACTGTACTCTGGGCAGGGCAACAAAGCAAGACTCTGTCTCAAAAAAGACAAAAAGACCCTCAGCCTGGGCAACACAGCGAGACCCCGTCTCTACAAAAATAAAAAGAAATTAGCAGGCGTGCTGGCACACACCTGTAGTCCCAGCTATTCAGAAGGCTGAGATGGGAGGATCACTTGGCACTCAGGAGTTTGAGGTTACAGTGAACTATGATCATGCCAATGCACTCCAGCCTGGGCAACAGAGAGACACCCTGTCTCAAAAAATAAAAGGACATTTGTGTTTGCTAGAGAATCCTGTGAATTGTTATAAGGGATGGCTAGAATAAGTAAAAAGCAAAATATCACAATACTTTCCATCTTGGATTTTACACTGTTGTTAGTATTTTTTTTTCAATCAACAAATATTTATTGAGCACCTACTATAAACTAGGCATTGTCTTGGTTCTGGGGTTATGGTAATGAACAAGAAAGATCCCCTGCCTTCAGGACGTCATTTCCCTCCTTACTTGGTTCAGTGTTATGGCCGGCCATTATAATCCTTCCTTGCATACACACGGAATTCACTTGTCCTCTAACTTCATCTTTCTCATCTCATTCAATATGCATTCATTCATTCATTTACTTATTCACTTAATAAACAATTATTCACCATCTTCCATATGTCAGCACTGTTACAGGCACTTGGGATTCACTGGTGAACAAGATAAAGATCTTTACCCTCATGGAGCTCACATGTGAGCTGGCTCTGTGGCAGACAGAGTGGGAGGTTGGTGGAAGAGAGACAGACGCTAACAAAGCAAACAAATTGTTCAATCGAAATTCTCCAAATTCTGCTAAGGTTACACCCCCAAATGCTAGAATGTTCTTTCTAGAATGCCAATCTCATTATGGCACTCTTTTTAATTAAATAAACTTCACTGGGTAGGCCCCCATTGCTTTAAGGACAAATGCCAGATTTCTTAAAATGTACTACAGCCTACTGCCCAGGCTCCTTCTACCCATGGTCCATGCCCCTGTGTTTCCAGCACACCAGCCATAGCAGTAGTTGAATGCTTGCATATGGCAGCTACTCTAAAAACGCTCTTTTAATTGACGTGTCTCTTAGATTTTCAATTTTTGCCTTTTATGCTTCCACTTGTGTTCATACCCCTACCTCAAATGATATTCGATTGAAAGGAGTATCTTAGCTGGGCGTGGTGGCTCACGCCTGTAATCCCAGCACATTGGGAGGCCCAGAGGGGAGGATGGCTTGAAGCTAGGAGTTTGAGATCAGCCTGAGCAACACAGCAAGACCCTGTCTCTAAAAAAAAAACACAAACAAACAAAAAAACAATGGAATACCTTAGTGTTGTTGTAGTGAAATTGGAATTAATAGTCTTGAATCCTTGATGACAATAGTATTGGTACCAACATCTGCTTCTTGAAAGCCCTGGCCATCATCGTGCCATCATTATCATAAATAGTGATCTAAAGTTGATTTTTATTACAGTAAAAATAGGCTTAAAGTCTCTAGCCTTTTACCTTAGTTAAGGAAGTGGAACCAAGAAGGAGTGCTTAGAAGCAAAATGTAACATAAGCTTCTTTGATTTACTTCTGACACATTCAATGCTGGAGATCTATGGGTGAAAGCAAAAAATTTTTTAAAAAATCAAAACAGTTTTCTTTGCTAAAAAGCCGGCTGAAATTCAACAGAAGTGGTCACTAAGACAGATGCTGTCCAATGAGTTGGGAGATGTCAGGAGAACTAGAGGCCAGGACACGTAGAATCATAGAGGCTTAGAGCTGAAAAGACATCAGAGATGACACGGTGCAAGCCCCCAGCCAGAGCAAGGGTCCCTTCGATGTCACATCAGTCCTATATCAGTCCTGCTTCTGTTACTTCCACCCTTCTAAAAATAGGGAACTGGCTCTTTTACAAGGCTGCCATTTTCATCATTAGAACCTAGTTGTAGTCAGAACTTTTCTTCCTTATTTTTAATTTATTTCCCTGGAATTTCCACGCAGTGAGCCTAATTTTTGACATCTTAGGCTACAAAAATTTTCACTGAGTCCTCTTGCTGCACAGTGGCCCCACAACACTGCTTTCAGGAGTCTTACCTATCTTGAGTCCCCTCTTAGTCAGACTTTTCTTCAGATGTTCCCAATATTGGCAGCTTCTGAAGTGTTTTTCATCCCAGCCCTCTTCTGTAGGATGCAGTAAATTCTCAGTGTGTCAAGGTGGCCAAGCAATGCTTAACACATCATCTGACTAATGAAGAATAATTTTCCACTTATGAAGAACATTTATTTTCCATGATCTATTTTCTATTATTGCAGCTAATATCACGTTAACTTTTTTAGCAGCCATTAAACACTCTTGGTGCCTATTAAAAGCCTGTGGTCAATTATAATCCCTTGAATTTTTTTTTTTCACATGAAATGTTGCCAAAGTAGATATTCCCCAACCTGCATGTGTGCTAGAGTGTGTATTAATCTCAGATCTGCCTATGGATCACTGGATAATCAAGGACTGCTCAGAGCCTTCATTTTATCAAACTATAACATGGCCCTAATAATGCTAATGCTGTATGTGACGTGCTACAGAAAGTGCCATGTCCTGGTAAGCATGTGCTCCTCTTATAAAGAACAGTCTATTAATAACCACAATCTTCTCAAAGGACCTGAGGTGAACAGGCAATTTACCTTTCTAGAAACTAATTTTTATCCACAATTTTCCCATCTTATTCTACTCTAATTCCTGCTTTCACCAATTAAACACTCACCGTCGTTATTTTTCTTTCCTCACACCCAGGTTAATTGAGCTCTTGATTTTTTTTTTAAACAACTGGTCTAGTCAAGAAACCCAACCCCCTTCCCCCAGCCAGAGCCCCGCCCCCGGCCCCGGATGGCCCAGAGTTGAAGGCCAAAGAGGGAGAGGAGAGCTCAGGCTGCCGCTCCAGGCCAGAGCGCAGTCTCAGCCTGCCTTATCCAGTAGGACAGCAAAGGGTCACTCTAAAAATTGCTGCAGCTGGGCCTTGTCAGGTGGCTGCTGGTGGCTCCCCACCGGATTTTCCTTCTCCCTCTCTCTCTCTCCACAGATCACTTCCCAAGAGGAGTCTGCTGCTAAGACCTCATCATCTCGAGTCGGGCTGCCACTTCACACAGGAGGGTAAGGAGCTGGGACCACAGTCGCTGATTCCTGTTTTCTGCATTCTAGATTCGATCCATCTTCTAGGGCTGTGTGCCGATGTGTGGGTGGGAGAGAGCAGGGCGTCTGAGTGTTTGTGGTTGTGGAGCTATTTTCCTGAAGGGAGTCTATGGCTGGGTCAGATGGTTCATGTCCCCGATCTGAAGTTAGGATGCAGAAAACATTTTTTTTTTTCGAAATCTGAGAAATGCGGTATATTAGGAGAATGTCACGGTAACAGAAATGCATGAGAGCAATGCCCTATAAAAGTAAAGTTACCTGTAATTTCTAATAATAATTTTAAGTCTCTAAAGCATAAGGTGTTTTTCTTTCACTAGCTTATAGAGGAGGTAGAGAAAATTCTTAAGCACTGTTCACAAAGTTTACAATTCCATCTTTATTTTTATCAGGAATCATGTAAACATTACTTTAGATACATTGGTGTCCGTTTTAACAATATTGGTAGCACAAAAATCAGACAACTCTTTTAATTGCCAGAAATATGACCTTTTGACAAAATAGAAATCCCTCCTGCAAAAAAATACCCCACAAATATGTCATTTGACTAAAAAACAGGTTTTTGTTTTAAATGCGCACATATGGATATGCTGATATATGTTTCCTATTAAAAATCAGGTTGGAAATAAAATGGTAAAGTGGAACTCCCCACCCGAGTTAGACTTAAGACGTCAAGCAGCACAAGCGGCAGGAGCCAGGAGTGTTTCTATTCCTGGAGGGAGTGTTGATGAGGCCCAACAGATGCAGCGACTGGAATGCGGCAGGGACAGGGAGCAGGCACAGCTGATTCTCCCCTTTGGCAAGAAGACATTCTGGGATTCCAGCTCACTCTGGCATGAGAGTGACAGTGACACTTTAGCACACATGGCTTTTCAGCTTGCCCCGTGCTGAGTCTCTCCTGGGAGGCAAGGGTAGAAGACAGCAGGAAGGAGAATGTTCTTAAATATAAAGTAAAAACTCCTCTATAACCAATTCTAGGAACTTTCATCTGGGATCAGTTTGGGGCCAGAAAGAAATTGATTTAAGTGTGATACTTTCACAGGGACGTGCCCACTTATAGGCAAGGGTACCATTTCTTGGCAACATTATTCTAAGTTCAGTGGTTCTGGATCTATTTTGGGTTTTGAACCTTTTTGAGAACCTCATGAAAGCACTGAGCCCACGCTACAGGAAAGTCACATAAACACATGCACAATATGTTTTGGAATGTTCTGCAGGGCTCATGGACCCACCTGAAACACAACCTAGAGCAGGATTGCTAGATAAAATACAAATCACCCAGTTACACTTGCATTTCAGATAAACTGCAAATCAGTTTTCAGTATAAGTATGTCCCCAAAACTGCCCAGTATGTCCCAAATACTGCCTAGGACATACTTATACTAAAATATGATTCGTGCTTTATCTGAAATTCAAATGTAACTGGACATCTTGTGATTTTTATTTGCTAAATGTGGCAACTCAGACCGAGACACATAGATCCCATGCAAAGAAACCCTGTCTCAGTTGGTTCATCTCTGTCTGATAAATGAGTAGATTCTAGGGTTATGGAAGTCCATGCTGGGGAAAGGAAGTAATGAGGACCAGATTTTGACAATTCTGACAGCAAAAGTCAGCTGTGTATTCTTAACTCCGTAAAATTTTAGAACTGAAAGGGACACACTCATTTCCTCATTTGACAGATGATTAAAGTGAAATCCTGAAAGTTTGGTTGTTTTGCCATAGATCTATCAAGTGGTTAGAGCAGAATGAACAACAAAACCCAATTTTCAGTTCTATGATGATGAAAGAGACATCAGTCTCAAAAACTCAATTTCTAATCCCCTCCGATACCCCCAATATACACAAAAGACTAGGAAAGAGAAAGAGCCATTTTACTACCGTTTTCAACAAAACCAAAACTAAAAATTTTTGCACTAGATCCTTATGTTCTGAATCCAGGCTTAGAGAATAGAATCATAGTTGACTTGGTGTATAGAGTCTGTATACTTCATGGCTAAAAGCCAGGCATGGCCCCTAGCTAAGTCAAACCATATGAAATTGACAATGTTTAATTGTTTTTTTTAAAACAAAAAACCAAAATCTAACACTTAAAAGGAAATACTTGATTATCTGATCAAGAAATGCATGCAAGCCCTCCTTGAACCTATTTATTTGGCTTACCTAACCTATTGGGGTTTCACATTTCTTACTACCCTTAACAGAGTAAAGAAATCCACACGATCTATGTGTCTCGAAACAAATTTGTTTTACATTCAAAAAAGCAACTCTTTTATTTCAATATTTGGAGCTAGAAAGAACCATCTCATGTTCTCCACATCCAAATTTTGATTCTATAAACCTCAGTTCTATTTCACTCAGTCTCTATCCTGTCATTTTGTGAAAAGCTGACTTTTAACCTCCTACAGGTTTTATCCTACCCTGGATTTCAAGGAGGCATTATGAGGAGCCAGGGTTTCACCTGGGGTTGAATCTTTGCTCCAATACACAC
>NW_012148507.1:854283-856419 GCF_000956105.1 Propithecus coquereli
GTAATAAATCTTTTAAAATATTCAATTCTTTTCCAATCACCCTCTATTAGTCCATATAACCAGCCTTGAAGCCCAGCACCATGACTGAATGAGTAAATGAAAGTGAATTAAATGGCTCCGCTTTCATTTCATATACACATGTCCTCCTTTGCTACCCTTTTATGACTTCTTTCTTTTAGATTTCCCTGCTTTTAATCAAATATGACTGTGGAAAAATGCTGGTTGATTGAGTGGCATGATGTGCCTGTGTGCGCACGCGCGCGCACGTCAGCATGCACCCAGTGTGGCATGCCAGATAGGCCCAGTGGGAAGGACCTGGAGAGTCTGCTGAAGCCTTCCCTGTCTGCCCCGTGAGAACAGAGCCACTGGGTTCTAATCCCCCAGAGAGGAGCAGCTGGTCTCTGCAACAGGGCTCGGAGCACACCATGCAGCCTCCTTTATCCACTCCTACTGGCCCGTAGTCCTCCTTAAATTGAGAAAATAATGGCTTTTGGGAGAGGAAGGAGGAGGGCTAGAGGAAGAGCATTTGTTGGGATACAGGAACCAGTGAGCATCTCTGCAGCCTTGATGACAACATCAGAGCTTTGCCCAGCTTCTAAGCAGTGATTCTGATCCTCAGGTTCCTCTGAGGGGTCTGCAGCAGTGTCCCTACTGGAGAACTATGGCACAGACTGAGAACACCTGGGCAGGTGGACAGACAGCCTTGCCTATGAGATGCAGACCCAGGAACAGGATGTAATGGTAGCTGTGTAAAGAAAGACTGAATTTATGAGTATATCTAAAAAAATATGGCCACCAGGAAGTTATCTGCAGGCTCTGATTTCAATAGTTTTTTGGTTTATTTATTTTTTATTTTTATTTAGAGACAGGGTCTTGTTCTGTTGCCTAGGCTGGTTGCAGTAACATGATCATAGCTCACTGTAACCTCAAACTCCTGGGCTCAAACGATCCTTCTGCCTCACCTTCCCAAGTAGCTGGACTACAGGCACACACTACTGTGCCTGGCTAATTTAAAAATTTTTTTTTCTGTACAGTCAGGGTCTCGCTGTGTTGCCCAGGCTGGTCTCAAACTCCTGGCCTCAAGTGATCCTTCGCCCTCGGCCTCCCAAAGTGGTAAGATTATAGGTGTGAGCCACCACATCCAACCTTCAATAGTTTCTTAAATGATCACCTGTCTTTTCCTCTCCCTCTGCCTCCCCTAGAGAGAGCTAAAGAAGCCAATTACCTCTATAAAGTGGTTTCAAGAGCTCTAAAAGCCTTTTCTTATTAAAAAAAAAAAATACACACACACACACACACACACACACATATATGTGCCACAGAGGCTACTCTGTTATAAGTTTTTATGTAAGTCATAGGACACTGGTTTTAAAAAAACAAAGCAGGACTGGATATAGGGATTCACATCTGTAATCCTAGCACTTTGGGAGGCTAGGTGGGAGGATCACTTGAGGACAAGAGTTCAAGACCAGCCTGGGCAACATAGCAAGACTCTGTCTCTACAAAGACTAGAAAAATTATTCAGGCATGATGACAGTAGTCCTGGCTACTCAGGAGGCTGAGGTGGGAGGACCACTTGAGCCCCAGGAGTTTGAGGTTGCAGTGAGCTATGATCACACCCTACACTCCAGCTTGGGTAACAGAGTGAGACTCCATTGCTAAAACACAAAACAAAACATAACAAAAAGCATGCATGTCTGGGAAGTAGAGTAGATTTTCCCATTATCTGATCAGCTTGGATTCATTTGTCAGACTAGTTAATGTATCCCCCAGTAGGGCCCTAGAGAAATGGGACAAGGGCAAGAAAATTTAGATAAAGGGTCATGGAAGCTCCCATGAGTGGAGCAGGCCAGGGTTGGGTCAACAGAGGGAACATGAGGGGCAGCATGAAGGCCAGACAGTGGAGAAAAGAGACAACACCAACAGGAAATAAGAGAAGATAGGTCAAGGAAGAACACTTACTGATTTCACTATTTTGTCTAGCCTCAGGTTGCCCTCTCGTTTCCTGAAGATGTCTTAATCCCTCTCGATTGCGTATTAACTTGGCAAATTCAGACCCTTCCTGGCTTCCAATATCCTATATGAATTGGCCTAATGTTACCTGCCCACTGTCTGTCTCATGACCTCAGCCATCTT
>NW_012148507.1:856469-857705 GCF_000956105.1 Propithecus coquereli
AAATCATGTAAAGTAATTAACCCAGGGCTCAGCACACAGTAACCTCTCAATGAATAAATGCTAGCTATATAACTATTATTTTAGGTAGAAATGGAGGTATCAGTTTACATTTAATATGTAATATAGGTTCATCTTGGTGATTTATATTTAGAAATTAATTATTAACATACTTAAATTTGACAAATACAAAAGATGATGAAAAATGAGATGACTTTCGTAATTCTGCTCAGCTTTTTATCAGGTGTTGAATACATGATACTAGCGTTACAGAAATGGCCCAAGAGCCAGGATCTGCAGTGGGCAGTGGGAGGAGTGTGGAATTACGTCTCTGTTACCCTTCTGCCCAGTTTCTAATGGGCAGCTCTTCCAGGGGATCCAAGAGGCTGTTCTGGGTGATAGTGGATGCAGCAAAAAGGCAAGCAGGCTGTGAAGTCCATCACCAGGAAAGGGGAAATCTCTGGGCTCCTACAGAATGAAGGGATAGCTCCATGAAGAGGCGTCCATCTCAGAAACTCAATTTCTAGTCCCCTTCAACCCCATGACATACACGAAAGACTAGGAAAGAGAAACAGCCATTTTACTAAAGTTTTAAACAAAACAAAATCTAAAAATTTTTGCTCTGGATCCTTGTGTTCTGAATCCAGGCTCAGAGAATAGAATCATAGTTGACTCTGCATATAGAGTCTGTATACTTTATAGATAAAAGCCAGGCATGGCCTCTAGCTAAGTCGAACCATATGAAATTGACAATATTTAATTGTTTTAGCATCCGAACGCCTCTACAACCCTTTGCACCCTGTGCAAAGTCTCTTCTTTGACTCCAAAAGAAGGGACAGGAAGGGATTGGTAGTGCCTCCAAATAGCTGCTCATCCGATTACACAACCTCAGCTGCTGTGGCTAAACCTGCTGCTCCTTCCAGAGTTTCCTACTATGGTAGGGGCCATGTGAAAAGTGCAAGCCACCCATGGTCCCTGGGGGGCTGTAAAGTTCATTCTCCCTTTGATCACAAGGGGCAGGTTGTTAGAACTCTTCTGGGTAGGGAGGGACAATCAAGCCTGTTGTCGTTCAGGAAAAAGGGAGAAACAGCCTGGAAACTCTCCGAGCCACAGGCAATGGTGCACACCTCCCCTCGCAGATCATAACTTCAGTCAAAGCCCTCCCTAGGGTGTGATCACCATGGTGATAGCCCTGGCTACCAAGCCTGGGGACCCCCTAAGCAGCGGTCCACAAGGCAT
>NW_012148507.1:859950-865389 GCF_000956105.1 Propithecus coquereli
AAGTTTTTATGTAAGTCATAGGACACTGGTTTTAAAAAAACAAAGCAGGACTGGATATAGGGATTCACATCTGTAATCCTAGCACTTTGGGAGGCTGAGGTGGGAGGATCACTTGAGGATAAGAGTTCAAGACCAGCCTGGGCAACATAGCAAGACTCTGTCTCTACAAAGACTAGAAAAATTATTCAGGCATGGTGACAGTAGTCCTGGCTACTCAGGAGGCTGAGGTGGGAGGACCACTTGAGCCCCAGGAGTTTGAGGTTGCAGTGAGCTATGATCACACCCTACACTCCAGCTTGGGTAACAGAGTGAGACTCCATTGCTAAAACACAAAACAAAACATAACAAAAAGCATGCATGTCTGGGAAGTAGAGTAGATTTTCCCATTATCTGATCAGCTTGGATTCATTTGTCAGACTAGTTAATGTATCCCCCAGTAGGGCCCTAGAGAAATGGGACAAGGGCAAGAAAATTTAGATAAAGGGTCATGGAAGCTCCCATGAGTGGAGCAGGCCAGGGTTGGGTCAACAGAGGGAACATGAGGGGCAGCATGAAGGCCAGACAGTGGAGAAAAGAGACAACACCAACAGGAAATAAGAGAAGACAGGTCAAGGAAGAACACTTACTGATTTCACTATTTTGTCTAGCCTCAGGTTGCCCTCTCGTTTCCTGAAGATGTCTTAATCCCTCTCGATTGCGTATTAACTTGGCAAATTCAAACCCTTCCTGGCTTCCAATATCCTATATGAATTGGCCTAATGTTACCTGCCCACTGTCTGTCTCATGACCTCAGCCATCTTGGAGTGCAGGTGGCATGCTGGGTCCGCCTTCCTGCTTCCCCATGAGACATTTCCTCTCCTTGTAGTAACCTTCTCCTTCCTATACCCACTCCTCTTTGAAACCCCCCAGTTACCAGGACCCAACCAGATTCATGTTATCTTCCCATCCTAACACCACTCAGCCAAATTAGTACCTTTAATTTGAATCCTTAAATCCAGGCACGTACTTTCAATCTGTTGTTTTGCTTATCCAACCTATAACCAAATGTCCCCCAAGTTTTCTAAACTTTCAGAGTTACTTCTACCATTCATATCAAGATAAAAATAATCTGTTCCTCAGCCTATGTAATTTCATGAATTTCAGTTCTCTCCCTGGTGTTTTGAAAAATCTCTTAGAAATGTTTACATGTTCCAGAAATCCCCCTGTTACTGTGTGCCACTTCTCATTCTGAGTCACTGTGTGCTTGTCCCATATTGCCTCCTGGTCCTTGTGACTGCTTCTCCATGATGTGGGGGCTTTCTATGATTTGCTTCACCCCAAAGCTTAAACAGGTTCCTTCCTTTATTCCCAAAGACATGGCTAACAAAAACTATTGCTAATGAAAATGGTTCCAATTTTTTTGAATACACACTCATTTTCTGCCAGGTACTCTGCTAAATGTTATTACAGACATTTATTTCCACATTAAGTTTTCAGCGACAACACTATGAGGCAGACACTATTATTATCTTCACTTTAGAGATAAGTCAATGGAGACTCTAAGAGGTTTGTTAGGTAACCTACTGAAAGTCACATTACAGATAAGTACTGAGTTGGTATTTATGTTTTATTTTTATTATCCTTCAGTTTGAAATATTATCTGATTTTCTTCTTTGACTCATGGATTATTTAAAACTATATAGTTTTAATTTTGAGTATTTAAAATTAAATGGTTTTCCCAGATAGCTTATTGTTACTAATTTCTAATTTAATTCCATTGGGATAAGAGAACATATTGACTTCAATGCTTTTAAATTTGCTGAGTCATGTTTTGTGGCCCAACATTGGATCTGGCTTGGTGAATGTAACATGTGCACTTCAGAAGAATCTGTATTCTGCAGTTGTTGGGTGTAATGTTCTATAAATATTAATTACATCTGGGTGATTAATAATGTTATTCAGATAATCTATAATGTTACTATTTTTTGTCTAGTTCTATCAATTGCTGAAAGTTATTAACATTTTCAAGTATAATTGCCAAAATGTCTATTTCTCCCTTTAATTCTGTCATTTGCTGATGTACATATTTTGAAGCTACGTTACTAGGCATATATACATTCAGGATTGTTATATCTTCATGGTGAATTTTTTATCATTCTGAAATTCCCTCTTTATCACTAGTAAAAGTTTTTTTTCTTAAAGTCTATTATAGCTGATATTGATACAGCCATTCCAGCCTTTTTATGTTTATTTCCATAGTACATTTTTTTCTATCCATTTATTTTCTACTTATTTGTGTCTTTGTATTCATAGTGAGTCTCTAGTAGACAGCATATATTTAGGTCTTGCTTTTTTTATCCATTCTGGTAATCTGTGCCTTTTAATTAGAATGCTTTGTCCATAAATGTTTAATGTAATTATCAATATAGTAGGATTTAGTTTTACCATTAAATCACTTGTTTTCTGCTTATCCCCTCTAATTTTTGTTCCCTGCCCTCTTTTGAATTCCACTTACAGTTACCTATTGGCTTCTCAGCTATACTTTGCATTTTTTAAAATGGTTGTTCTAAGGCTCTGCTGTCCAATGCAATAGTCAACAGTCACATGCGGTTATTTAACCCTTGACATATGGCTAGTCCAAAGTGACATGTACTGTGAGTATAAAATACATCCTGGATTTTGAAGATTCTGTAGGAAAAAAAGCATGTAAAACATTAATATCACATTGATAAGTTTATAGCAATTAAATGTTGCAATGATAATAATTTGTATATATTAGGTTGAATAAGATCTATTACTAAAATTAATTTTACCTGTTCCTTTTATGTGGCTACTGGAAATTTTTAAATTTCATATGTGGCTCATGTAATGTTTCTATATGACAGCATTACTCTAGAGGTTACGATATGCAAAGTTAAGTTTTCACAGGCTACATAAGTTAATATTACACAACCTCACATAAAATATAGAAACATTGCCACTGTTTAGGTTCTTTTACCACCATCACCCTTTACCACCATACATCCTTTATGCTGTAATTGTCATATATACTACTACATCTACATACGTTATAATCCTCACAAGATAATGTTATCATGTTTGCTTTGAGGAGTCACATGTATTTTAAAGAACTTTAGGGGAAAAATAGTCTTTTATATTCTTCCAGATGTTTACCATCTCTGATGTTCTTCATTCCTTCCTGAAGATTCAAGTTTCCACTGGGCTTCCCCTTTCTGGATCTCTCTTTTCCAGAATTCCCACCTCACTTCCCAGTAAATGGTGGTTGCCATAAACTCTGTCTTCTGGTTCTTCAACCCCAAAATACTTTCTGTTGGAGCTGTAGCTGCCCTGCGCCATACCAATTGCGGCCTGCTTTTAGGCTTAAAGCTACACAAAAGAAATATGTGTGGGGAACTCATCCTATGCTATTCCCTTTTTCCAACTGTTGACTTCCCTACAAAATCATCCCCCATTTTTACATTCCCCGGTGTCTTTGGGTAGATCCTCCCACTTTTCCATACCCCCACCCCCAGCTTTTAGTTGTTATAGTTGTTATATAGATAGTCCTAAAGGCAAAGCAAGCTAGCTGGCAGTTTATCAAACTTTATTAGGATTATTTGAGAATACCTCATGTAAGGATGACCTAAGAGAATAACAATGTAGAAAAGGAAGATGTAAAACTGAAAATCAGGTACTATTGCTCCTAGAGTCCACCAGCTACCCCTCAATTTGGAATTCCCTGCTGGCGGTTTTCCTCCGTAGCCCTGTCGTATCACTGTGTTAACATATTAAGATCCTTCCATAAATATTTTGTGTATATCAAACAAACTGAATTGTAAATAGCCAAACAGCCACTGCCCTGAGCTTCTCTGAATCCCTCCTACCCTTCCAGCCCTCTCCTAGGACCCCCCTGAGCCTCACGATGATCTAGTAACTGAAGAATTGCACAGGGCACCCTGGGGGGCCTCTGGGACCCAACTCCAGCAGGTGGCCTGAATCCGTTCCAGTTAGGAGGTGCCCTGTTTTATCAGTTATTAATATTTTAAATATCACCCTTATCTGCCACCAACGAAACAACCTTTTAATGATGGATAAACAGCGTAGTTAGCATTTCAGTCCAAAGTACTCAGATCACTCCACAGATTCAGAGTTTCCTCTAAAACAATGAGTGTTTACAAGCCATATATATATCTGCATGGGTAAAAAACTGGCCATATGGGTTCTTCCAAGGACCCAAACAGGACTTCCCCCCGCAAATATATTCTGCTATGCTCACCAGGCTCATTGTCATCATTGGTGTTTGTCATGTCTCTCTAACATACATTCCAGCTTGTACTGCTCTACCATTCCCCACACAGTGCTGCCCACACAGCAGTAGATATCTGATCATTGCTTGCTGAACAAATATGCAAAAATTACCCCCAGAATATCCAACAAGGGGACACTCAATAAGTAAGTTGAATACATTTGAACACCAAAATGATGGTGGATTCATTATCTATTTCACATGGTAAGGACACATTTTGCATTGTTTGCAAAAAAGAACGAGGAAGAATATATGTGCTACAGTCTTTTAAAGAAGTATAAATGTGGATATGACAATTTGAGCTTAATGAGGAAAACAAAAGCCCTGGCAAAGAAACAGACCTTCTCTATTTCCTACCTGCCTATTGTTCTCCTTCTGCATGGACAGGAATAGAAGCGTTATGGAATTTTTTAAACACATTTCAGTAATCAAATTGAGGACCTTTCAAGGAAGGTCAAAGCTGAGTTTTACCCTTTAGAATGAAATCACAGTGAGATTTAAAACACATCACACATGCACACACACACATTCACACTCATACAATACAAAAACAAAAAATTGTAAAACACTCAACTCCCTAAATACCCATCAATAGGGTAACAGTTGGATAATTTATTATATGTCCTTACTGTGGAATGCCATGCACCTACTAGAGAGAATGAGATAAATTTATATATATACTGATAGGGAAAGATGTATATGAGTTACTGCCAGGTTAAAAAAAAAAAGCAAATTGCTGAAATGTAGCATAAACTTGCTTTTATGTAAGTTCTCTATAGCAGTGTATTGGAGTGGCTTGCTCTGGCTCACAAGAGCTGATTGTTAAATTTTCAGGAATTTGGCAAGCTTGTCATTAAGCAGTTGATGGCTTGAAATCAGCCACAATGAGGGTATTTCTACCAAAGAAATTGGAAGATTGCAAGTAAGGGCTTTCACCCCTACAGAGAGTTGGTTTACTAGCAAACGATTGCTCAAAAATATGCAGATATAACTTTGTATAAGCATATACAATTATTTGGAATGATGAACACCAAACTGAATTGTTGAATGATACATAGTGATTTCATAACTTTAAAAAAGAAAAAATGAGCAGCACCAACAATCTCACAAAAAAGTGAATACTAACATGCCATAAATAAAAAACATTTAAAGGT
>NW_012148507.1:867144-889446 GCF_000956105.1 Propithecus coquereli
TCAAAACTTCTGTTCAATGAGAACAGAAGTTTTAAATTTTGGAGTCCAACTTATCAGTGTTTTTCTTTTTTGATGATTAGTTCTTACAGTTTCATGTATAGGATATCTTTGACTGCACTAAGGTTGTGAAAATATTTTCTTTTTTTTTAATTCAATGTTCTGTAATTTTAGATTCTACATTTAGATCTAGGATCCATTTAAGTTAGTGTTTTTGTATGATGTGGTGTGAAGTTTGAGAATCCTCTTTTCCCATGAGCATACCAATTTTTTCTAGCACAATGTACTAAGAACACTATTCTTTCCTTTATTAAATTACCTTTTAACATTGTAGAAAGTCATTCAAACATACATCCCAGGATCTCTTTCTACAGCCTCTCTTTGGTTCTACTAATCTGTCTTTCCATACAGAAATGTCATATTTCCTTAATTACTATAGCTTGTAAGTTTCACCAAATGGTGGTAGAAATTATCCAAATTTGTTCTCCTTTGTAAAGCTGTTTTGGCTGTTCAATGTCTTTTCCCCTTTGATACAAATTATAGAATCAACTTGTCAATTTTGTCAAAAAAACTTTGGATTTACCTGGAATTCTTCTGAATAAATAGATCCTTTTAAAGAGAATAAACATCTTAGCAGTGTTGTCAGTCCATAAACACGGTATACATCTAAATTAAATTAGGTCTTCATTAACATCTCTCAGCAATATTTTATAGCATTTAGTATAAAGGTCTTGTATGCCTTTGATAAAATGATCCCCAGTTATATAATATTTAATACTATGTTAATGTTATTTCTAAATTCTATCATCCAAATATGGTTATTATATAGAAGCAAATTTTATTTTTCCCATTGGTCTTTTATCATATAAACTTATTAAATTTACTTCTTAATTCTAGTAACATTTATGTAAATTATTTAGGATTTTCTCCATATTCAGTCACATCATTACTACAGTTTTACTGCAAGAAAATGAAGTAAAAACAGTTTTACTTCAAAAAAATAAAATAAAATCAATAAACAAAAAAGATCTCTGAATTTCAGTTGACAGTTCCCTAATTATTATTAAGTTTAGTTTTAAAGATGTATTTATTAACTATTTGTAATTTATCTTCTGTGAACTCCCTATTAGTAGTCTTCATCCACTTTAAATTAGATTATCTTTTTTTTTTTATTTCAGCATATTATAGGGGTACAGATGTTTAGGTTACGTATGTTGCCCTTGCCCCGCCCCCCAAGTCTGAGCTTCAAGCGTGTCCATCCCTCGAATGGTGCGCATTGCACTCTTTGTGCGTGCATACATCCGTCCCCTCTTCTCCCCTCCCCCCGTCCGACATCCAATAGATGTTATTCTTATATGTGCACTTATGTGTTGATCAGTTAATACCAATTTGATGGTGAGTACATGTGGTGCTTGTCTTTCCATTCTTGGGATATCTCACTTAGTAGAATGTGTTCCAGCTCTATCCAGGAGTATACAAGAGGTGCTATATGACCATTGTTTCTTAAAGCTGAATAGTACTCCATGGTATACAGATACCACATTTTATCAATCCACTCATGTATTAATGGACACTTGGGTTGTTTCCACATCTTTGCAATTGTGAATTGTGCTGCTATAAACATTCGGGTGCAGGTGTCTTTCTTATACAGTATCATTTGCTCTTTTGGGTAGATGCCCAGTAATGGGATTGCTGGATCGAATGGTACTTCTACTTGTATCTCTTTAAGGTATCTCCATATTGCTTTCCACAGAGGTTGCACTAGTTTGCAGTCCCACCAGCAGTGCATGGGTGTTCCTATCTCTCCGCATCCACGCCAACATTTATTGTTTTGGGACTTTTTGATAAAGACCAGTCTCACTGGAGATAAGTGATATCTCATTGTGGTTTTCATTTGCATTTCCCTGATGATTAGAGATGTTGAGCATTTTTTCATATGTTTTTTGGCTATTATTCTGTCTTCTTTTGAAAAGTTTCTGTTTATGTCCTTTGCCCACTTTTTGATAGGGTCGTTTGATTTTTTCTTGTTGATTTTCCCGAGTTCTAAGTAGATTCTGGTTATCAGCCCTTTATCGGATTTGTAGGATGCAAAACTTTTCTCCCATTCTGTAGGTTGTCTGTTTGCTCTTGTGACAGTTTCTTTGGCTGTGCAGAAGCTTTTTAATTTGATCAGGTCCCATTTATTTATTTTGGTCGTTGCTGTGATTGCCTTTGGGGTCTTCTTCATAAATTCTTTGCCTGTGCCAATGTCTAGAAGAGTATTTCCAATATTTTCCTCTAGATTTCTAATAGTTTCACTCTTTAGATTTAAATCTGTTACCCAGTGTGAGTTGATGGATTATCTTTTTCTTATTGGTTTGTTGAAACTTTTAAAATATTATGGTAATTAACTGTTAAAATGTTAAAAAATATATGTGTGTGTATATATATTTGTGTGTATAAATAAAAATATTTGTGTGTGTATACACAAATGGTATATATAATACATATATATACCACATGTATATATACATATATATCATATATAATACATATACACACCATATGTACATATACATATATATACCGTATATATCACTTGATCTCAGCCAAAAGGCTGAGAAATTATATGCTGTATATATCTACACACACATACACACATATACATATATGTGTTTCTACCTTTTATTTTATTAGAAATATGTATTTATTAGAAATATGTATTTATATATATACTCATGTAAACATATATTCGCACACATATTTTTTTTTCGAGACAGAGTCTCACTCTCTTGCCTGGGTTAGAGTGCCGTGGCATCAGCCTAGCTCACAGCAACCTCAAACTCCTGGGCTCAAGTGATCCTCTTGCCTCAGCCTCCCAAGTAGCTGGGACTACAGACACATGCCACCATGCCCAGCTAATTTTTTTCTATTTTCAGTTGTTTAGCTAATTTCTTCCTATTTTTAGTAGAGGTGGGATCTCACTCTTGCTCAGGCTGCTCTCGAACTCCTGAGCTCAATCAATCCTCCTGCCTCAGCCTCCCAGAGTGCTAGGATTACAGGCGTGAGCCACCACGCCAAGCCACACACACATATTTTTATACATGGGTTTCTACCCTTCAATTTATCCACTAAATTTTTTTCTATTCCTAACTCAGTATCACACATTTTTAATTCTTGTAATTTTTTTATCTGGTTGTCATTTAAACAAAATTCCTAGATGTTCTTTTATACTTACTCCCTCAGTTAAACTCTGGAATTATTTTAGTCAGTTCCAAAAAGAAAAAAATCTTACACAGGGAGTAACTAAAATTTCACAGAATTGGCATCCATGTGTCCACATAAGAATGTAGAGTCGCTCTTCTTTTAAATCCTCTGGCAAAATCCTATAGTGCTTACCATGGTTCTCACTAAATTCTAGTCAAGTACCTATGTCTTCTAAAATGTAATAGGTTCCATTGCTACTGTGAATAAAATCCTCTTTCCATAGTATCTTCTACATTGTATATGGACACCTGAATTTTAGTATGTCATTGGGGAAAACCTTCAGAGTGGTTATAATCCACTTTTCATGAGAGTAAATTAAAGGCTTCAAATGATATTTAACTACTATTCTACAATTACTGTACAGCTGAGTCGGAGGAAATTTTGTCATTTCTGTTGTATAATAATTACTTGGCAATGCACCTACTGAGAGATCTCATTTGATAATATAAATCTTTCTAAAATTGTCCCCAACACTTGACACTGAAGTAAACTGCAATAAAATGTGCATCTAGTTTAGTGCAAATTTTTAAATCTATTTTTGAGGATTAATATACTTTATGCCATTAAAAACAATTATCTTATAAAAAAGAAGAGTTTCTCAATGTGGTATTTCAAAGTCCAAAGAACAATTAAAATAAAATCATATCTTTTTTTTTTTTTTTTTTTTAGCAAGCTCTTGCCTGTGACAGTGTGTTTGCCAACATGGCACCCAAAAAGAAGATTGTCAAAAAGAACAAAGGCGATATCAATGAGATGACTATAATTGTAGAAGACAGCCCCCTAAACAAACTGAATGCTCTGAATGGGCTCCTAGAGGGAGGCAATGGCCTTAGCTGCATTTCTTCTGAATTAACAGATGCTTCTTATGGCCCCAACCTCTTAGAAGGTTTAAGTAAGATGCGGCAGGAGAGCTTCCTCTGTGACTTAGTCATTGGCACCAAAACCAAATCCTTTGATGTTCATAAGTCAGTGATGGCTTCATGTAGTGCATATTTTTACAACATCCTTAAAAAAGACCCATCAACTCAGAGGGTGGATCTTAATGACATCGCACCACTAGGCCTGGCCACTGTCATTGCATATGCCTACACTGGAAAGCTGACTCTCTCCTTGTATACAATAGGAAGCATTATTTCTGCTGCTGTTTATCTTCAGATCCATACTCTTGTAAAGATGTGCAGCGATTTTCTGATACGGGAGATGAGTGTTGAGAATTGCATGTACGTTGTTAACATTGCGGAAACATATTCCCTGAAAAACGCAAAAGCAGCAGCCCAGAAATTTATCCGGGATAACTTCCTTGAATTTGCAGAATCAGATCAGTTTATGAAACTTACATTTGAACAAATTAATGAACTTCTTATAGATGATGACTTGCAGTTGCCTTCTGAGATAGTAGCATTCCAGATTGCAATGAAATGGTTAGAATTTGACCAAAAGAGAGTGAAATATGCTGCAGATCTTTTGAGCAATATTCGCTTTGGTACTATCTCTGCGCAAGACCTGGTCAATTATGTTCAATCTGTACCAAGAATGATGCAAGATGCTGATTGTCACAAACTTCTTGTAGATGCTATGAACTACCACTTACTTCCATATCATCAAAACACATTGCAATCTAGGCGAACGAGAATTCGAGGGGGATGCCGAGTCCTTGTCACTGTTGGGGGTCGCCCAGGCCTTACTGAGAAGTCCCTTAGTAGAGACATCTTGTATAGAGACCCTGAAAATGGATGGAGCAAGCTTACAGAAATGCCAGCCAAGAGTTTTAATCAGTGTGTGGCTGTGATGGATGGATTTCTTTATGTGGCCGGTGGGGAAGACCAGAACGATGCAAGAAATCAAGCCAAGCATGCAGTCAGCAATTTCTGCAGGTATTTGATCTTTTATTAGGAACTGAAATGGTTCGATATTATGGGGAAATTGCCCTTGTATAGAAGTAAATTAATCATGCCTATTAGCTTAGTTCATTGTCTCAGTAAATAATAATAATAATGCCACCTTACGTATGTACAGCACTTTACATTATATAAAGTGCATTCATGTATATGATGCATTCGAGATTTCTGAAACAAGCCTTGGAGGTGGACAGGGAAGATACGATTATTCTGATTTTACATATGAGAAACCTGATACTCAGAGAAGTTTTAACATTAGTAAGAGGCAATTCACATTTACTCATTTCTAGTTGACTACTCTTCACAATACACTGACTTTTGAAAGAAATTGGATAAAAATTTAGTTTTTAATATTACATGGTAAAAAAGAATAAAATAATACAAAATTTCTTTTAAGTGACTGCTACTGACAACTGTCAGATTCATAATTGGCAAATAGAATGAGATCATTAAAAATGTGCCAGCTAATTAATTTAAAATATTTATTTGAAGACCGAATAATGGAAAATGTCAGTATTTTTGACACATGCAGAAAGAATGAAAGTATAATAAATCCTTCATAAAAATGGAATTCCAATTGTCATATCATTTTGTATATTTAGGATAAAAATTAAACTTCCAATATATATGAAATGTTCAGAAAGTCATGCTTTTATCATGATAGTAGTACAAAGTCAAACATAACTAAAGAGTAAGACTGAAAATGTGTGCAGTATTTCATGAAAAATATTCTTTATTATTTCATTACATGTGTGTGCATCATTTAAAAGAACCCAAACACTTAATTGATTTTTAGTCTTTAACTTATAACTATAGTTAAGTTTCGATTTGGGAGTTAAATGAGACAAAGACAAACATCAGCCTGAAGGTGTGAGTTCTGTATTTACAATACTTTTGAACTGTGTAAACAGGAAAGCATCAGTTCTCTATGACTGCTTATTTTCCTCCTGCTGACAACCCACCTATTATTATTCAGGCCGCTGTTTTTGCAGTATTGATTTGAGTGCTTATAAAACAATAGTTCTGAGCACTGAAAAAATATATATGTCCCTAAACTAAAAGGTCTTATCTACAAATAAGTGCTGGAAAATAGAACAGTATCCAAACGTAAGCCTTAGTTGATGCTCTTAGACATAAACTCCACTGGTCTCATTCTAACAGATGAGCAAAGACTTGGGGGAGCGGCTTGGTCTACTGTGCAGTGGCCAAGATAGGCGTGCGAATAAGGGGTCTGTGAGAAACGGAGAAAACCAGTCAGTCCACTCCTATCTTAATTAAGCACTAAGAGTGAGCTAGGGATGGTTGGTGTCTAAAGATATGTGGCATTGACTTTAATGGAGCGTGTTTCCTCCTCTAATTGCCACAAATAGGCAGCTCTCCCCACGTGCACATCTCGTAAGTCGCCCTGGATGACAGGTATTTGAATATGGAGGAAAGGGGACTGAAGCCCGGTCTCTGTGGGCTCTTCCCCAAGTGGCCCAATACAAAGCGTGGTGTTATAAATGGAGGAGGGGGCTGGGAGTCACCAATGCCTGCCTTGCCTTTTGCAAGAGTCACACGTGTTTTACTGGCTAAGAGAGAAACACCAGCCCCCAGGTGAGGAGGTGCGATAGGCCCTTCGCCTCCTTGCAGGGATGGTGTCGGGATTCCCACATTACGGTTTGCTGAGTAACAGATTCCCCGGCTGCCACCGACAAAGCTGTCACACTTCCTCTGCCATTTCTAGATACGATCCCCGCTTCAACACCTGGCTACACCTGGCCGGCATGAACCAGAAGCGCACGCACTTCAGCCTGAGCGTGTTCAACGGGCTGCTGTACGCCGTGGGCGGCCGCAACGCCGAAGGCAGCCTGGCCTCGCTGGAGTGCTACGTGCCCTCCACCAATCAGTGGCAGCCGAAGGCGCCCCTGGAGGTGGCGCGCTGCTGCCACGCCAGCGCGGTGGCCGACGGCAGGGTGCTGGTGACCGGCGGCTACATAGCCAACGCGTACTCGCGCTCCGTGTGCGCCTTCGACCCGGCCAGCGACTCGTGGCAGGAGCTGCCGAACCTGAGCACGCCCCGAGGCTGGCACTGCGCCGTCACGCTGGGCGACAGGGTGTACGTGATGGGGGGCAGCCAGGTGGGGCCGCGCGGGGAGCGCGTGGACGTGCTGACGGTGGAGTGCTACAGCCCCGCGACCGGCCAGTGGAGCTACGCGGCGCCCCTGCTGGTGGGCGTGAGCACGGCGGGCGCCTCGGCGCTGCACGGCCGCGCCTACCTGGTGGGGGGCTGGAACGAGGGCGAGAAGAAGTACAAGAAGTGCATCCAGTGCTTCAACCCCGAGCTCAACGAGTGGACGGAGGACGACGAGCTGCCCGAGGCCACCGTGGGCGTGTCCTGCTGCACCCTCTCGATGCCCAACAACGTGACTCGGGAATCCCGGGCCAGTTCGGTGTCGTCTGTGCCAGTCAGTATCTGATCCCAGGTAGATGCGGGGACGCCGGAAGAACACGTATTCACGGTTTAGCCTTTGAGTTCGCGAAAAGGAAAATATGTAACATTTACTACACTGATTGTATTTGGAAATACATCGAGGCATATGTCCTGATGATTTTAAATTCCTGGTATGGCATAATCTACCTCTGTGTCTTTCTTTTTTTTTAAAGCAAAATACAGTGCCATAACCAACAAAAGAAGTAGAATTTATTTCAGCGGCCACTGGGTGGCAGACGGAATTCGTATCCAACGTGACATGTTTCCTGAATGTATAGCGGTTACGCCCACATTTGAGATTTTTCTTCTACACTTTAGTACACACGAAGCTTATGTGAGTAAGCGATCCCACGTTCAAAAGTGTATTTTCCTCTCTCTCTTTTTTTTCTTTAGGAAGTTGAAAATGCTCATTTATGGGTTTTATTTATTTAAAAATGGAAATCGTCTATATCCATATAGACTTAAGATTTAATTCTAAGTCTCAACGCAATTTTTCCCCTATACTTGATTGAGTAAAGGATTTTGAAAGGCATCCCATGACAAAGTCACAGAAGTCATAACAAAATCTGACCGAAAAGGAATAAGGATCCCACCCAGGGACTGTCAAGTCAACACCTGTGTGTTAGCATGTTCCCCTCTTCCTCCATGCCTCAGGCCCCAGTGTATTTTCTGTGATAAAATCTTGCTCTCAAAGAAGAAACTGACATTAGTCATATAATTATAGTGAAAATCATTTGGGGGCATTTAAAATGTAAATCATTTTAAGTCATTTTGTTGTTTCTCCTAGAAGTATTCACACTTTATCCCTTGTCCTCTATTACTGCGGTCCCCAAACCCCAGGCAGTGGACTGGTCTGTATGGTCTGTGGCCTGTTAGGAACCAGGCTGCTCTGGTGAGCCAGCGAAGCTTCATCTGTATTTACAGCCCTCCCCATCGCTCACGTCACCGCCTGAGCTCTGCCTCCTGTCAGATCAGCAGGGGCATTAGATTCTGCATTACGGTGAGTTGTATAATTATTTCATTATATATTACAATGTAATAATGATAGGAAAAAAGTGCACGATAAATATAATGAGCTTGAATCATCCGGAAACCATCCCCCATCGGTGGAAAAATTGTCTTCCGTGAAACCCAACCCTGGGGCCAAAAAGGTTGGGGGCCACTGCTCTATTAAAGGAATTTCAAGTATCCTTGGGAGTCTTACCCTCACCCTAAAAGCTACATCAACATGGTTAAAAGCAACCTTGATCCTAATGTAAGCACTGGGAAGATCACCAAATAAAACTATGTCCTTAAGGACCGTTAACTTAAAGCTTAGATAGCCTGAAAGTTATACAACCAATAACAATAATTTGATTTCCCCACTCTTATATGATGAAAATGAAGGAAACATTTAGAATTCTTAGATTTGGCAATAACTGGATAAATGGGTTCTCCTGTTGATAAATGCCTTTGTTTCCTATTTCTCATCAATCCTCCTGATTTCTCAATTAAAAATCTAACACACTCATTTCACATAGAAATATTAAAAGAATATATGCCCGTTCTGTCCTATTTTTGTTAATCTCATCTGCTCCAAATTAGCTTTGTAAATCAGTGTATCCACTTGATATCATTTTTCTTACATGGTTGCCAAGTTTCAGGGAACGAGAGTGATTGCAGTAAATGATACATGTTTTCCTTTCTTGTTATTTATCACTTTATTCTTTGATAGCTTATTTGTGTTGGAGCGGAAGTGGCCTATCAATTATGGGTTATGTGCAATTGGATTTTGAAAATAAAACAAACTATTTAAAGGGTTAAACATAAGATATATGGAAGTATAACTTGGTTTTTATTAATCCTAGCCTGTCCTACCTTGTATAGATAGGTTATTGCTGGAGTTATGATATTTATATCAAAAGTATTTTGTTTGAACTGTGAAAGGTGGTTCATATAGTATACTTTGTGGAACAATTTTATATCATTGCCCCTTATGAAAAGTTCAGTATTTGGGTATTTAATGGTAACACTCAGATAAAAGCTATAAACACTGTAAATTAAGAACAAGACATTATTAACGCAAAAACACTGGGCTATTTTCTTATCCCGTACAGAGGAGGAGTTTCACCAAGTGTGAGGCATATCTAAAGGCACCTGCTCCTTTGACTCCTTGTATGCCCAGGTTGGAAAATAAAGCTTTGTGAGAAACTAGCTTATGGAGCAAGTTAAATCACGAAACTCTTAATTTCCCAATGATGAAATCTATATATAGCCTTTGTCCTTGCAGCAGCATTGGTAAAATAAACTTGTCATTTTTTTTTTATCATTTTTGTCACTACTTACAAAGCCCATGTGAGGTTTACAAC
Source organism: Propithecus coquereli (assembly GCF_000956105.1). Lineage (NCBI taxonomy): Eukaryota > Metazoa > Chordata > Mammalia > Primates > Indriidae > Propithecus > Propithecus coquereli. The sequence goes on from NW_012148507.1 coordinate 877,107, forward strand.
ATCTTTTACCTTGGTATGTGTATGTGTGGTTCATTACCTTGATATACATATATGTGTGTGTGTATGTATCACAAACATATACACACATACACAAACATATATACACACATATACTCACAAAACTGAGAAGTCCATAGTGTTAATTTTGAGAGAAAAAAGTGTTTTATTAGAGATTGCAGATCATAAGTGGGCAAATAGATGTAATTTCTTGATGCACACTAATAGATGTGTCTCCCCTTGAAATGTTAGAAGAATTATATGAAGAGGAGAGCCTAGAGCTTGAAATGAAGTAAGAATCAATCAATTGTAACATTATATGGTGGAAGGATGAGAAGAGATAGTGAAACTAGAGGATTTTTCATCTATCAGAGCTTGATAAGATAGGTTGTGCAAAAACTTGGCAGTGGCTTTCTGGAGATGAAACTGGAACATGTTGGAGCTAGATAAATCATTCGAAATTACCATTTCACTTATTCGTTGCATCATTTATCTGAAGACTCAGAAAATACACATATTTGAGCTTACCAAAATCCTAGGTGCATTGCTGTTCTATCTTCTGCTTCAGCAGTTAGGTCAATAAAGACCCCTATGCATTTGAAATGCCAGGATTTCTGACATAACACATTGGTAGGGAGTATGGAACATAAAGGTTCATGAAAGTTTTATATCCTGGAACATTCTGCACTGCTGACTGAAAGACACAAAAGTATGTAGAATCAAAATAATGTGTATCACCTTTCATGTGTGCATGAAACATTGTTTAACCCAAGCATTGAAGCAGTCACTCCTAGAAAACATGACAGTTTCTCCATGTATCCCAACTGGCAATTTTTTATTATGTTTTAAGCTTACATTCAATTACACTCCCAAATCTTAGGATCCAACCATATACTTCCTTTTATTTTTCTTAAAAAAAAAAGAGGACATAAATAACACTAATATTTAAAAAAAAAAAAAAAGGACTTCTTATTTTTGTAATGCCTGAACCTTATAATTAAATAAAAGCATGGGTTCAAGGTATCAGAGAAATAGCATGTTACCCAGCAGGTGAAATAATAAAACTCAAGCTCTCTTTTTCTGAATGGGCCAGAGACCTGATAAAAGTCTCCAGGAAGCCAGACTTTAATATAGTTTGTCCGCTTTTAGTTAGGCTCTTGGTGCTAAGTTGTCATCCCTGGTGTACTATTTGCTTTCAGTGCATTGAATGAGTTTTATTTTGACTTCCTATATTGTAAGAATGGTTATGAATAGAAGGTCAGTGATGGCACAGATCAATATAATTTAAAACAATGATTAGATGGTAGTGGAGTGTTATGAATGAGGAAGTACAATTGAGGTGATAAGGAAGTGAGTACCAAGTGGTTCTATGGTTTAAGGCAGAGCAGCAATTATAGAAAGTGCCTTTTACAAACATTCATGTAAATAAAGGTTTACCTGGAAATATGAAATATGTAAGAGGTCAATTTTTTTTTTTACTGGTTGTCCTGGCCAAGTGTCTTCAGAATTTATCCAAGTTACCAGATGAAAGGAATTATTATAAAATCGCTTATCATTTATTTTTTCCCTTAATTACAACCACATGAATTTGTGTAATCTCTGAATGAGCTAGATTCCCATCCCAGCCACCGATGAATATGTTCTCTAGCACAAGGCAGCATTAAAAGGAATTACCTTTCAGTATTTCTTTTCATACCAGTAAAAATTATAGCATAATTTTCCAAAAACTCCTTCGTGAGTAATTATAAAAACTAAAGACTCTAAAATATCAAAAATTTGCCTTCCAGGACATTCAGAGGGTAAATACCATTTATTTTTCCCTCTCAGGGAATTTGAAATAAAATACTTGTCTTGGATATTCCTAAAACACTTTTTATTTATTCAGCAAATTTTGGCAAAAAAAATATTCTTTGTTTTCTTAAAATATTCTGGTACTATATAATGAACAACAAACTAAAATGTATGTAATGTTATTTTGTAACCTCGTCACTATCAATAAAGCTGCATTCAATAAGAGTTTGGTCGATGATTAAATGTGGGCAGTTTTGAAGTATCCTTTCTGTGATGATTGGAGTGTTTGGGTTTTCTTTTCTCTGTTTAGTTTTCATGATGAGTCACCCATACACAACAACAACAACAACACAGTGACAAATAATTGAAAAAGTGTTTCAATAGCTTGAAGACCAGTAAAAGAAAAAGGTATCAAACATCAGTAGAGACTTGCTTTGTAACTCAAAAGGCAGCCCAACTCTGGTCTGGCTCAGCCCTCACCATTTAGAAGTCGTTCATTAAGTGTGGTTTCTAGTCTCGTTTCAGCCCTGACCTTAGCCAACCTGACACAGACTCAGGCGCATCATCATTTGCAACTAAACAACTTGTTGGGAAATAAAATCGTATTGCTGTACAGGCCAGCCCTCACAGGCTTTCTCTTCCACCTCACCCTTCCAAATGAGCGAATGAAATGTAACCAACATGAGATGCGCAACCTTTGGTCTAACTTAGTACTTAAATAATAACATCAGTTGAGGCTATAATATCTAGAAAATCCTACGTGGCAGCAATACTCTTCTTAAACTTCTCCAAGCCCCATAACAATATAAACAGACTATACTGGCGCCAAACAGAAACCAGCTGGTGCCACATTCTCAGTTTTGATCGTACCAGCCAGGAACCCCATAATTTGAGTTTTCTTTAAACTCCCACATAACTCCAAGCTTCCCTACAGGTTTGCAAGGCTTCCCACATTCACTTATCGGTCCATCTATCCAATTCATGACACATAAAATTATTTAATGATGCTAATTACATCTAAAATAGTCTAGGTTGTATTAAAGGAATACCATTTTGCACAGAGTATTTTTGGCAAGCTTGGTAGGAAGACTAGAGACTGAAGGATATTCAGTCCCATCTCTGGGTTTTCCTCTCCTGAGAGTGGTATGGAAGCAGATTATAATAGAAGATCCATTTCAGGAAAGGGAACAGGCTTTGAAGAAGAGAAGATAACCAACCCATGGTCCTTAGAAACACTCTTCTCAGCCCTTTAATGTCCTTTCTAGCCACATTCACAGCTTGGTTTATGAACCTAGGTGTAAGGTGCATCACTCCTTACGCCAACACCAATCTTCCAGCAAGTTTCAGACCAGATATGCTCCGTAGACAATAGTGAGGAAGGGAAGGCACTTTTCTTGAACCTCTTTGGATAGATGCAGTAGCCTTTGGCCTAAAGATCTTACACAATTCCTTTGCTTATCCCTTCCAGGGAAGTACTTTATAAAGTCAAGCTGACTCATCCTGGAGAAACCACCATTCTGATTTTGCTTTGATAGTCAGTCATAGCTATAGAAGTAATCTATAAATCTTCAAAAAAGAAAGCATTTTTTCATTACTATTATTTAGCCCAGAAATTGTGAAGTATCAAAAAGGAAGAAGCAAGACTTTGATTGCAGTAACTAACATTTCTGTCCACCCCACCCCCATGCCTACCATTGCAACATGGACCCAAAGGAGGACAGTGTCCAGTGATGTGAATGGAGGACTTTTCATCTGGCTGCTCTTGCTTTGTGCTCATCTTTAGGTTTTCACCAAAGTCTCTACATTCCGGAGTCCTGTGTCCTTCCATATTGGTGATATTTCCATTCTTGATTAGAGGGAGAAACGAAGCAGAATCTATTTTTTACAGGGTCAGGTATGGAAATGATCTACATCAATTCCACCCGCATCCTTTTGGCCAAACCGGACATCTGGCTTTACCTAGATGCAAGGGAACTGTGAAAAAACTCTTCATGTGAGCCCAGGAGGAAAAAGTAAAGTTTTCAGCATAGCATTGTCTCTGTACAGTGGATGGTTACTCATCTTTATGTCTAGTTATTGATGGAGTTTCCCAGTCAAACTGCCTCCCCTCAACCACGCTCCTCTGGCTCTGCCCACACCCTAACAGTGCTCTCCTCTCCCTCTCCTGGGTCATAAGGCATGCACTCAGCTCCCCTATAGTCCGTGCCTTTCCCTTTTGAAGAAGCAAGCCCACACAACTCTTGCAGCCTTTTCTCAATTCAGTGCCCAGCATGTATGAAATGTGTTCTGCAAGCCTTGATTGATTGTTTGCACAAATCTCATTCCCACAAACCATCAAGGAAACCCATCTAATATCAAGAATTACCTTCCTTACCCCTCTCTCCCTGGGTCTCCTTGTTCTTCTACTTCTAGAATCCTCTTAATTCTTCTTGATTTTACCTCTTCTAGAACAATGTTAATTGGAAATTCTATATCTATGACTTAATTCCTCACTCCAGCCATATGAAGCTGTTCCCAATACATGATGGTTTGGGAAGAAGAGAACACATTATGAAGAGTGTAAGAGGACATACGTGCAACTATTCTTAACCACCATTAAGAGAAAAGGATTCCTGAGGGAGAGAGAAGGAAGGAAACTAAAATAGTTGTCGTATGCCCCCCTCTAACTTTAATGAAACCTTTCCACTTATTGCAGCGTTCCAAGTTGATAAATGTTTTATTCTATTACAATTCTGCATATGGGTAAGAAAGGAAATTCTGTATGCCAAAAGAATCCTTTCATTGTTTAGCAAATGTTCATTAGATGTAACCATGCACCAAGCATGCTGCTAGAATACCACTGTGAACAAGATACTGTGTTTCCCTGGGGACCATAACGAACCAGAATCCCCAGGAGGTGACTGATGCCCAAGGAACACTCATTTAGATGAGCAGAGCCAACCCCACAAAGTGCAATTAAATTAACAAGCATTTACTTCTTGCCAAGCTCTGTGCTCCCTGGGTCCTGTCGGGGAGAGAAAGGTAAATCCAGCTCAGTGCTTGCCCTCAAGGAGCTTAGAAGTGGTAAAAGTTTTCTAATTGACTCCATGTGGATGTTATTCTCCTATTATGTCCCAGCCTCATGCCCAGGATCATACTGCCTTTCTCTGCCCTGCTCTGTGCTCTGGAGGCTGACCCCTAGGGACAGCATCTCCCAGGATCAGACAGTTCAGCCTGTACATTATATTCATCCAATGGGAGGCACTGAAGATTAGAGGGTGGAAGCGAGTGGCTAGGACATCTTTTGCTGCCCTCTTCGGGCTTCAGTACTGTGCTTCTGGCCATGGCTGCAGCTCTCCACAGCTACAGCTCCTGCCAGGGGCCTCTCTACCTGCCTCCAACTCCCACCGGGCTCACGCGACACCACAGCTTACCACCTCCAAATATTTTCTTGTTGGTTTATGTTCGGCCACCCCTTTTAGGAGACATTCTCTGTCTTATTTGCTACTGCACCTCCAGTGTCTAGAGCAATGCTTGATGTATAGTAGGAGAGCAGTATTTTTTTGTGAAGTAAATGAATGTGTGAATGAGTGAATGAAATAATAAAACCATCATGACTTGCTGCTTACCAATTCCTATTCCAATATTACTCATTTATTGAATCAAGAAATACTGAGCATCTACTACATGCAAAGCACTTTCCCTTACCCCAGGAATCTTTAGAGGTGAACATAATAAAGTACACAACCATGATAACTAGAACTTCTCTAAACTAGCTGAAAGCCAAAAATATAATTGCTAAGACACATTGCAGGTAAAGGAGCTATGCAACCAAACCTTTCCATTTCTTTAAAAAGAAAAAAACTCAGAAGATTGATATCTTTATAGCTATCGCCCTATTAAATTTTTTAAAAATTCGTACATTCTCTCTGTAATTGCCAAATCTTCAAAAACAGGTTAGGACTAGTTTTAGCATTTAACTAGTAAGCATTTATTCAATGCTTACTAAATGCACACACCACACACACATAGACACATATCTTTTGAGCATGTGTGTATACATATACCATACATATACATAAGTATAATATGTATGGCACCATGTTGCTACATGCTTGCATTCTGAGATTAAGAGACATTCTGATTCCATTCCTTTACCTTACATGAGAGAGCTAAACAGGTTATTAGGTAATGTTCATTGCTTTAAATACTTTTTGTGGGCATCTGTGTTCCCAGAGACATGGAGAAACCTAAGGTGGAACCTACCCATAGGCACCCAGAGGGGGTTTTTCCAACTTAGGAATGAGAGACAGAGGGACTCGTGGGAGCGTGACACTTGCAGCCCAAACCCTGGCACCCTTCAGAACCCCCAGGCCAGCCTCTATCAATAGTCTTTCCTTGATGGGTAAAGATACTGAGGACAAGTCATTCATGGCAGGGCCCTGGGGGATGGACAGTGAAGCTCTGGACCTGAGTCTGTCAGAGACACTAAGAGAGTGAGATGTTGCATAAAGAAATAGAAGGTGGCAAATTCAGCTGCAAGAGGACCTGCTCCTGCTTCAGAGGTGCTCCAGAGAGGCATGTTCTGAAGATGGTGAGGTAGACTGGAGCATCATCTCTGGGGCAACTTTAGGAGCCACACACTGAAGATTAGAGAGCCACAAATGGAAAGAGTTACCCTTGGAAGAGAGTCTCTCCATCCAGAAATGCTCACTTTAAATAGAGACGAACTGGCTTCATGGAAAATCCATGAAATGTTAAGACATTGCCAATTCCCATTAATTTCTCCTGAATTCTCATAATGGAAATCCAACTCAATAATTCAATGCCTTTGATGAGGCTGTTCAGTCCTCTGCCCTGCCTGCCTGCACTGACCAAACACAAAACAAAGAGGGAGTCTTCAGGGCAGGGAGAGTCCTGTGACATTGGTAGGCAGATCAGGGTTCCAGGCTGCAGAAGCAAACTTTAAATCAGAAGAAGAATGAGCCCTACCCAGGGATGAAGGCGTGTGGGTCCTCTGCTGCAACATGTGCCGCCATTATGCCCGGACATGCTTGCGTGCAGAGAATGGGTTATTGCACAGCAGTGCTTTGATCTCTCCCAGGTTTGATGTAGGGCCAAGTGGAGCCTGGAGTGACCAGAGCTCACAGGCGGGTTCCTCTGGCTACAGCCAGCCTTTTCCATTTTTCCCTAATGCATTCTACAAATAATATCTCTTTCCACTTGTGCAGTGGGCAGAGCAAAGTTACAGAGCACTATTTTATGGAACCTGGCCTCCCCTTCTCCCAGAGCCATGGATGGTTTGTCCTTGTTGCTGGGCATGTGTTTGGGTCAGAGACAGAAAACTCAGCAGGGTTCAGTGCGGTTGGTTGTGGCTCACAGAATACTGGCAACCAGAGGCAGAGCTGCAATGCCTGTTAGAGCCAATGGAGGGCCTGCTGACCGCCACAAAAATATCTTGCAACAGTCCTGGAACATCTGTGCAGTGTTCTGCTGTTGTCCGAATCTTAGAGACAGCACTCAAACCTTTTTAAGCTTCCCAGAGATTCTGGTAGCTGTTGCTATGACTATTATTGTAATAAAGAACCAACATATTTTAATGAGGGGGAAAAATTGCTAACGAAAAGATTTTCTGCCTGGGTTGAAGAATATGGTAAAGGCAGTGAGAAGACAGATATGATAAACCAGACTAAGGAGCCCTCAAGTCACCCCCAGTGGACATCAGTTCTCTAAAGTTATAACCACTGTGTCCGGCAGCAGTTGACAAAAATCTGAATAAGTCCATCTCTGCACTTGACGATGCAGTAGACACTCTCAACATAGAAAAGCAAGACTCATAAACTTTTATTTCATGAAATGATGATGGCACACCTTCAAGGATAGACACAGTCCCTGCAAGATACATCAAGGGCACTTCAATCCCAAGTGACTGACATCAAAAGTATCTTCAAGGCATCCCAGAAAGACGTAGAACAACTTCAAAGGGAAATGATGGGTGGTTTGGATGAAAATGCTCACTTTTGGAAAAGCCTAAAGTGAGTTTCCCAAGAAGCTCTGGGATGAATGGGAAGAGTTCAGGAATCAAAGAACAAGAAAAAAAAAAAATGCTTGAAAACTCAAACACTAATGAAACTGGCTATAAATGACAGAGGGAGCCAGTTAGAGTCTCTGACGGAAACTGCTGAGATGATAGATTTGCCAGCTCTACGTAGCAGATTACATGGACCATGGCAACTTGGAATGAGACAAAAGGAGTGAGTCAGAAAATGAAGGCCACTTAGACTATCAATCAGAAGTCACTGTGATATTTAACGTAAGAAAAAAAGGAGTTTTACTTAGGTAAGAAAGGCTACTACCAACAAGAATTTTAGATTTTTATAAAAATATCAGATGCCTCCTTCTTATGTGCAGTCTGAGAGGACTGAACTGGGCTTGTTTCACCACATCCTGGAATGCTACAAATAGAAAGTAGAAAGAGAAATATTCCAAAAATACGGTTAGGTGTCCTCAAGTCATCCCCTTCTCTTTCATGATTTCTCATCCTTTTATCTTTCTGGAACACTGAGGCCTGTTTAGATGACTGGAATTTTCTAGGATGATTTGGTCTTGGTACAGCTAGAGCTTTTATTAAATTCTTAATTTAAGTGAAAAAATATTTTTTTTCCCCCAGAGTAAACATGCACTAAAAGACTAATGGCAATGAAAATAAAGACATAGGCATAGGAGAAGCCCCTCCCTTTTGGGAAAAGGTCTAGCGAAGGGATTTCATTCCGGTCCACTCTGTTGGGCAATCGATGGTTAAAGGCCACCCCAAATGGAAAGTGAGACCAGAGGCATATACTAGTAAAGCACTATTCACCCCAGTCACTGAGGACCACTTCCCCCAACCTCCACCCACGACTTGGCTTTAGTGGGAATTCCCAAAGCTAAGTATTGGGTTAAATAAAAGAAAGTATTTCTCCATGATATAAATATGGTACATGGATTTTGTTACTCAGATCATAAGAAGACTAGAAAAATAATAAATATATATATACAAGTTTAAAGATGACACCTTGACAAGTGGGTTATTAAGAAAAATCAGACCCATTTAAGCTTTATTATCTAGTTAAAGGCACAAACAAAAATAAAAGCACACAGCCCAGGATACCACTGTCAGAAAGACAATTAGGTTAAATAGAACAATACGACAGTCCACACATTTGTAGTGATAATGCTAAATAAACATTTTGTGTTCAAAAAAAAAAAGAAGTCAATGAGGAGAAACTCACTGATACTGCTAACACAAATGTTTGCTTTAAAAGGCTTGAAGGAGAAAAATAAGGTTATTTTTAAATTACATGAAGAAAATAAAATAAATGAAGTGCTTACAGATCAAATGAAAAGTATTCAAACTGAACAAGCATCTGAAAAGTCTCCCCTTGAAGGTAAGATTCAAGAGCTTTGGTTAAAACTTCAAAATACTGACTACATGACATCAAGAACATATAATGAAACTTGGCAGAAAACCAATTGAAGATGTAGTTTACCTCTTAGAAATAGAGAAGAAACTTTTAAAAATGTAGTAATACATCACCGTTATAAATTGGAAGCACGACTCCTATAGGAAGATGAATAAAGATTTGGAGAAATAATTGCAAAGAACAACTTCCTTCTATCAAAGCTGAATTAATTATTTCCCCTAAGGGGGAAAAAAAAAACCCCCGAGAAAATGTTTACTAGACCTCTCAACTAAGAGGAAGCTGAAGGAGCTGAGAAAAGAAAACGGTCACAACAGATTAAAATTGGCTGCAGCAGAGTTTAAATCCAGTTTGTCCAGGTAGCCCTGTGGTCGGTCAGTTAATGTCCCCGCCTCCCCCACATGTCCACACCCCAATCTCTGGACCCTGTGCATATGGTATCCTACACGGCAAGAGGCACTTAATGGTGTTAAGGTTATGGATCTTGAGGTGCAGACATTATCCTGGATTAACCAGATGGGCCCAATCTAATCACCTGGGCCCTTAAAAGCAGAGAAATTTCTCCAGCTCAAGTCAGGCATACAGCAGAAGAGGAAATCCGGGCGCCTTCGAGTGTGAGATGAATTTAATGTGCTCTTGCTGGCTCTGAGATGTAAGCGCCCAGACACGAAGCCGAAAACAGGTCTCTAGGAGCTTATGGAGGCCCCCAGCTGGCAGCCAGCAGGAAAATGGAGACCTCAGTCTGCAAGAAACTGAATTTTCCCCACAACCTGAATGAGCCTCCCTGGAAGAGCCCACGCTGTCGACATTTAGATCGTGGCCTTGTGAAATCCGCAGCAGAGAAACTAGCTGAGCTAACCAGACTTCTGACCTACAGAACTATGAGATAATAAATTTGTGCTGCTGTAACATTCTAAATTGTGGTGATTTGTCCAGCAGCAAGAGAAAACAAATGTCCCTGCTGTTCACCACGTAGCCCTGGGCACAGGCCCGAGAGAATCAGAATCCTCATCAGGGGAGGAGAAGTTGTTAAGCTGCAGAGACAACCGAAGAGAAATAAATCAAAGTGACTTTTAAGGAGAGAGAATGCAGGCAAATCTCCTGTGGCTGTGGATGTACAGGAGTTTTTATATAAAAATACTTCTTGAGCTTTTGTTATGTCTGGAAACCTGCTAGACACCAGAGACCCAGAGATGAATAGACCTTGCCTCGCTGACCCTGGGGGTAGGGAGAAGTGGAGGAGGAGAGGCTGGGGAGACAGACACGTAAACAACTTGCTGCTGTAGGATGCAATGCCTGTAATTCCAAGCGGCACGTGCAGAGCCTCATGGGATTGCTGCAAAAGGAGTGGCAAATTCTATCTGGAGGCATCAAAGCAAGAGGCAACTTTGGAGGTGAATTTTTAAAAAAGATTTAGAAATTCAAGGTTACTATGGATTGTGGACTACATTCAGGGAGTATTATAAAATCTATACTCTTGCCCCTTGAGTTTTGCCAAGAAATTTAGCAAGGGTTATGACTTAATGGCCTCTGCTATGGTCTTGGGAAAGCAGTCTAAACTGGGAGTCGGAAGACTGGAATTTCATACTCAGATCCAACATTTGCTAAACAAATTATTAATACTTGGGCCTCAGTTCCCACATCTGTGAAATGAATCCTAACCACTCTGTTTACTTCATAGGACGATTAAGAAGATTAAATTAGATAATACGTGTGAAAACACTTTAAAAACACCTGGGCACTCTACACATTTGTTCGAGTCATGACATGTCTATCCTGACGTTGCTTATGGCCAGTAATAATCCCTACTATGCATTAAAGTAGCAGATTATCAGAGTAATCAAAATATGTGATTCATTAGAGTTCCTTAGCACATTTCTTCTGAAGCTGGGCACATTTGTTCTCTCCCTGGTTTCCTAATGTCTTTGAAGGATACGCTGGGGCATGTGCTATTACTCCAGACTTGCAGGAGAATAAGGAGCATGCAGAAGCCCAAGGCACCAGGGCTGAATCAGAACTTGAGCTCCAGCTCCTGCCTTCACACCATTCCTTTATACACACGGTGCCCAGAGCCCCAGGTGGGAATGACGGTGGTGGTGCTTTCTAACAAATTACTTTCATAGCTGCTCAGAACAGATAAAGACATACTGATTCTAATTACAGATGCTCAACAGTAAAGTTCATCCTTTTCAACATTCAACTGAAGGGGAAAAAATCACGCCTCTGAAATTTGAAAGAAGAAAGCACTACCTGGCTGAACACCTCTCCTCCTTGTGCCCAGGTCCCAATTTTCTCCCAATGGTCTGGACACTCTGGGGAGCTTTTGGTTCTTCTGCTCTAGCAATTCTGGGGTGCAAAATTCCCTTCCCCATCTCCACCTGTCGAAATTTCTCCCATCCCTAAGTTCAGCTCAAATGCCACTCATCCCTGATCCCAGCTGCTAGAAGCGTCTCCCTCACTTGAAGTCACTCAGCTTAGACTGGTGAGAATGAACCCAGGCCCCCAAGGCAGTCTGCCTGCATCTAACTCTGAGCCCTGCTACTTATTAGCGACTCCTCTGCCTCTGATCTCTTATCTGTAAGTGGGAAGCTGGGGTGGTAATGTTAATAATAATTGGTCATTACAGGGTTATTTAAAAAGATCAATAGCAAGCAACAAAAGCAAAAATAGACAAATGAGATTACATCAAACTAAAAAGCTTCTGCACAGCAAAGGAAACAATCAACAGACTGAAGAGACGACTGCAGAATGGGAGAAAATATTTGCAAACCATACATTGGATAAGGGGTTAATATCCAAAATATATAAGGAACTCAAATGATAGCAAGAATATAAATAACACATTTTTTAAATGAACAAAGGACATGAAGAGATATTTCTCAAAAGAAGACATACATATGGCCAATGGATATATGAAAAAATGCTCAACATCACTAATCATCAGAGAAAGGTAAATTAAAATCACAATGAGATATGATCTCATACCTGCTAGAACTATTAACAAAAAGATGATGGATCAGTGTTGGTGAGGATATAGAGAAAAGAGAACCCTTGCATGCTGTTGGCAGGAGTGTGAATAAGTCCAGCCATTATGGAAAGTGGTATGGTGGTTC
>NW_012148507.1:889936-904386 GCF_000956105.1 Propithecus coquereli
AATGAACCTGGAGGACATTATGTTAAGTGAAATAAGCCAGGCACAGAGAGATAAATACCGCATCATCTCACTTATATGTGGAATCTAAAAAACGCTGAACTCCCGGTTAGCAGAGAGTAAAATTGTGCTTACAAGGAGCTGGGGAGCAGGGGAGAGAGGGATTGGAAAGACATTGGCCAAATGATACAAAATTTCAATTAGACAGGAGAAGGGAGTTCAAGAAATCTATTGTACAATATAGTGACTACAGATAATAACAATGTATTGTATACTTGAAAATCACTGAGAGTAGATTTTGTGTTCTCACCACAAAAAATTGATAAGTATGTGAGGTAATTCACATCCTAATTAGCTCAATTTAGCCATTCTACAATATACATGTATTTCAAAGTGCCATGTTGTTTTGAAAGATATAATAAATATACACAATTTTTATTTGTCAATTTTTAAAAGTTTTTAAAAATTACTATACATAAAGCACACTTGATGACATGTAGCAATGTTCAACAAATATTAGCTACCAAATTCTCCTCTATTCCCATGCAGGTTTTTCATCCTGTGCTAGGTACCCAGTTTTCTGAGACTAGGAATTGGTACCATACCCCCCTCACCTTTTGCATAAAAGTACATCCCAGCTCTGTCATTATGAGCTCTGCAAACTTGGCCTATCATTTAATTTCTTTAAGTCTCAGTCTCTCATCTGTAAAATGGGGACAAGATGAAAATTAAAGGTAATAAGTTATAATCCCTTTAATGGCACAGTGCTGGTCAGATAATAAGTAAGCAATACATTTTAGCCATTATTTGGTGCATAAGAGTCTATATTAAAACCTATTAAAGCATTAAGGCTCTGATATCACAGTGCTCCTCAGACAGTAATTTCTGACCTGTATAGTTGAAATTACAGATCCAAATTTGGAGATTAAAAAAAGAAAAAAAGGGCCAGGCCACCATAGTCCTAGCGTTCTGGGAGGCCGAGTTGGAAGGATCGCTTGAACTCAGGAGTTTGAGACTAGCCTGAGCAAGAGCAAGACGCCACCCCTACACAAAAATAGAAAAATCAGCCGAGCATGGTGGCGTGCACCTGTAGTCCCAGCTACTTGGGAGGCTGAGGCAGAAGGATCGCTTGAGCCCAGGAGTTGGAGGTTGCTGTGAGCTGGGCTGACGCCACAGCACTCTACTCAGGGCAACAGAGTGGGACTCTGTCTCAAAAAAAAAGAGAGAGAGAGAGGGAGAGAGACAGAGCACAGTATCAAGGCCCAAGGCTGGGAAGACAGCAGCAGGCAGTCATATGGAGTACTCTCCGCAGGAAACAAGGAGCCCTCCGCTCTCCACTCGACAGTAGCATAAGGGCGTCACCTCCTCCCTGATGAAGGGGGGAGGAGGAGAAGATGAAGGAAGGCAAGTCGTGGAGAAAGCAAGGGAACAAATAAGATGAAGCCCCCCTCCGGCCATGGGATAGAGGAGCGTGAAGAAGAGGAGGAAGAGGAGTAAAAGAGGAGACAGTGAGGACAAGAGAGATCTGCGCATCAGTAAGCCTTCGCCTAGTAGCTGTCACCTAGTACGCCCCACCTCTGGAAGGGGGTTTGCAGATTTAAGGGAGCATTGCTTGTCCCAACAATTGAAGGTCAGACGTGGTAAATATTGCAAAATGCATGAGACAGCCCCACACCACAAAGATAGTGCCACACACTGCTTAACTTCTGATACCATTAGCACCTGTGTCACAGGGTTGCTGTGAGAATGAAAAACGTTATCCTCGCAAGCACCTAAAGGCATGTTTGGCACTTGGGAATCACTCAGTAAGTGTCAGCGATTATTCTTCTTCTTATGAAATTTCCTACCTTTGAATCTACATTGGGCCCATCAGAACAGTACAACATTGGAGAATGGCTTTAGCGGTGCCTATGTGTGCTTCTTACACCCATGTCATCAAACAGAGATCAAATTGGGGGGAAGCTCTAAAAAGAAAACAGAAAGACCAGAGAATTCCCCTCTGACAGGCGCAGACTAAGGCAACATTACATGAACAACAGCCGTATATTCAGAAGCGTGTAGACAGAACAGTGCTTTGTTATATTTCATGAGCTCACAGTACCCAAAGAAGCTAATACAGTAGAACAATAGCTGATGTAACAGGTTTTGCAGCCATATCATCAGTTGCTGACCATTTGCCAAACTGCACTTGGCATTGGCCTTGCATTCGCATAACAAAAAGAGGAAAAGTATTAAAATGATCACTTCCCATTTGACTTTAAAAATCTGAATGAAAGGTAAATCAAAGTGAAACCAGTGGGTAGCCTGTGTATACAGTGACAGCCAGGCTTATTAAGTTTGTTCCATTACCGAGGTATCCAAATAGTAAGGAACAAGGTGTTTATCAAAATTAAAGTGAGGGGAACATTCTACAGAACGTATTTGAGTTACTATTTTACATCAGCCCTTAGGAGGTATCTTTGTTTCCTAGGGCTGCCAGAAAAAATTACCACAAACTGAGTGGCTTAAAACAACAGAAATTTATTCTTTTGTTCTGGAGGCTAGAAGTCCAATATCAAGGTGCCAGCAAGATTGATTCCTTCCGGAGGGCACTGAGGGACTGTCAGTTCCACGCGTCTGTCCTAGCTTCCAGCAGTTACTGGCCATCCTTGGCATTCCTTAGCCTGTAGATGCAGCACTCCAATCTCTGCCGTCACATGACTGTCTTCTCCCTCTGTCTTTGTGTCTTCATACGGTGTTCCCCTCTGCGTGTGTTATCTACGTCCAAATTTCCCTCCTCTTATGAGAAAACCAGTCGTATTGGATTGGGGCCCAACCCAGTCATCTCAAATCAACTTGATTCCACCTATAAAGATCCTACTTCCAAATAAGGTAACCTTTACAGGTTTCAAGGATTAGGATTTCAACATATCTTTCTGGGGGGTACACATTCAACCGGTAACAGGTGGTGAATTTGCTAATTGCTTAAGAGAATTTAGAGTTGATCAAGTTCTGCCCATTGGTCTGAACATCTTCATTCCTTAGATAAGGGAGGCAAACATGTTTAACCTTTGGACTTGATATTGGCTGGGATAATTCTCCTCTAGTAGTTTTTCATTCAAATATTATTTTGTTGGGGTTTTTTTCAGGTTTCAGAAGAAATGATATCTGCCTTGTCTTTAGACCTATTAACTCTTTATGTGTATAAGCCACCCTGAAAAAAGTAAAATTACAAAAGCTTTTTAGTTGGCCATTGTTACCAATGAGGTAAACAAGAGTAGAAGCCATCTAGGAGAAGTAACCGAGCTCTTACCAGACGCCTACCATGTGCAAAGAACTTCACTAGATTGGAGGGAAAAAGTACCAAATGGGGTCCCTCTCTTTCAAGAAAATCTGGAATAGGACATTCCAGCCCTTTCTGTATCTTAAAAGCAGGAAGGAAGTTTGGATTCTGGCTATTAGCTTTCAAAGTTATAAATGTAAGATACAAGAGAAATGACAGTGGCTCCATGTAGGCAAAATGGTCCCTCCTTTCCTCCATCCTTTAGGAAAGGACAATTAAAAGAAAAAAAATGCTCATGGAGGCCAGGTGTGGTGGCTCATGCCTGTAATCCCAGCACTTTGGGAGGCCAAAGAGCCCAGGAGTTCAAGACCAGCCTGAGCAACATAGCAAGGCCCCATCTCTACAAAAAATGAAAAAAATTAGCCTTGCCTGGTGGTCTGCACCTGTAGTCCCAGCTACTTGGGAGGCTGAGGTGGGAGGATCATTTAAGCCCAGGAGTTCAAGGTTACAGTGAGCCATAATCACACCACTGCACAACAGATTAAGACCCTATCTCAAAAAAAAAAAAAAAATACTCAGGGAGAGTATGAAATTTAGTTTTCTCTTTTTATATCATGAGTCGGCAACTATGGCCCACATATCAAATCTGATTGCTGCCTGTTTTGTGAATAAAGTTTCGCTGGAACTCAGTCACACCTATTTGTTTTATTGTCTATGACTGCTTCTCATTATGATGCAGAAATCGTGTGTTGCCGACAAGGCCTGAAACATTTACTATATGGCTTTTAACAGAAAAAGTTTGCTAACCCTTTACTAAGATTGCTGCATAGGGAATTAGAAACAAAAAATACCACAAGACATCAAACACCCTGCACACGGATTACAGGTAGTAACTTGCAATGACCCTGTTGGCATCACCATTTCTTTTACAAACCTATGAGCTTAGTGATAAAAGTTTGGCATTAGTGCCCATTAGTAAATGCCAAGTAGGGTTTAAGCAACTGAAAATCCCTAGTAATCATAAGAATAAAGTCGCCAAAAATCAGTTCAGTTACTAACGAGAATCAGAATCCCACACTGATAGAAAAAGAGACTGAATCACAGTCTAATACAGCTTTCTAGGATTAAAGCAGGGGAGAAAAATCCTCTGACCCTTGTTTAGAAGCACGTTTTGATGTTGGGATGAAACTTGGCACAACTTCTCCCCACTATTGTCATTCTTGTCATTTTCCCTCCCTTTGCCTGGAACACCAAACCACGGGAGGGTGTGTCCAAACAGTGCTAGAGACCCCGTGCCCTTCACAGGGTCCTCCCAGAGTGCCCCAGCCACCAGCACCCTGGAGAAAGCACCAACCACTTTGCCCCAGGCCTGGGGCTTCTCTCCAGGCTCCTGCATCTACCCCATTTCCCAGACCTCTTGCTTTGATCTGGCTTTGAGCTCTCAACCCAAACTGTACCTTTGTGAAAAGCCCCTGTGAATGAATGCCTCCGTTGAACTGTCTCAGATAAACTGACTTGCCATCAGATCATCTTTGATTCCAGGCTCTACGGCAAAAGCACCAGACCTGATCTATCATAGTCTGCTCTGACCTCTTCCTTTTTCCCCTAAGGGCACGAATGTACAATTTCTACCACTAAGCCACAGGGACATCTACATAATACACTGGCTGTTCCCTTTTTGCTGAGACCATCTTCCCATGAAAGTTCCTGAGTTAACTCGTCTTAGAACACACCAGAACCCGAAGGGTCTGCTAATACTTTATGTCCTGTGAGAATAAATAGATTATTAATAGTATATACACAGCACTTAGAAGTGTGCCCAACTATAAGAAGCACCTTAATATTAGTTAGCCATTATTTGATCAAGGTCCGAGCCAGCAATTGTAGCTTCCTCAGTGCCATGTGGTATTCAGAGAGCTTCTCGAATCTAGTATTTGCTTCTAAGAACAGGATTCATCTTCAGGTTGCTGAAATGTTAGTCGTATCTTGTATCTCCTTGGAATATTTCTCAATTCCTGTTTTCAAGTAGCGAAGAGAGGCTTCAGAAATGTGCTTTTAGGTAGAATGAGAAGGATAATACTATTATCTGGGGTATTTATTTTTCTTTATTTTAGCCACTGAAACTCCGTTTTGCCAATAAATGGGTGATCCTTGAACTTTCACAAGTTTTGTCTATAACAGAAGCATTTTTCCGTCTTCTTAACAGAATGTTTTTTTATAATTTTGCATGTGGCAAGAATTATCTTTCCCCAATTCTTGCTGAAAGAACTGCTAAGAGTGAGAGACGGCATATTTGTCCAGGATAACTGCAGTCCCCTCAACAAGGACCATCTACTTCCATGTGCTGCGGAGCTGTCCACGACTATGATGCACGGGGCGTACACTGCTCATGTCTTGAGCCTCTCGTCTCTCCACGCCTGATTTCTCGCTGTTTGAGCTCTTCAAGCAGCTGGCTGTGGGGGGCTGGGCTGGCGAAAGGGGTGGGATAGAAACCAGGAAGTAAAAGTGCTGGTTCTCCAGCAATAGCCAGACTGGGAACAAGGCTGACTTAAAGACCGTTTGGGACAAACACATGCTGTGCTGTTCCTGACATTATCTGTCCAGTGTCTCATCCAGAAGTAGCAAGAACAGATGAATGATAATTACGGGATCTGTCTGGGGGGACCAGACCAATAGCTCAATAGCCGCTAGGAAATTTCGGACAGCGGGCCTGACTCCTGATAATCTGTGATCTTTGGAGTCAGGTCTCTTTTAGAACACCTGGGGCTGGAATTGGGCCCATACTTGCCTCTAGGTAAAAGGCCTCCCAGAGACATTTTGTCCAGCACAAAACCCAGAAGATTCCCTTTATTTTGTACTTTGTTTATTTTTGTCCTTATCATACAATATCTTATCCATCTTTCCCATTAAACTCCAAGCTCTGTTAGAGTTAAGATCATGTGATTTTCATGTTTAAATCCCCAATGGCTAGCAATTGATAATCAATTCATTAATCAATCGATCAATTTTATTTTACAAATTGAAAAAAAAAAAGAAACTTCACATCTCAATTAGATCAAACACTAATGGGACTTAGGGACTCCTCTGGAAGGATCAAAAGTGATACCTTCCTTTCCCCTGTCCCATTTTCTTGGGTCATTCGCAAATGGACCAGGAATGT
The DNA here is from genome assembly GCF_000956105.1 of Propithecus coquereli. Lineage (NCBI taxonomy): Eukaryota > Metazoa > Chordata > Mammalia > Primates > Indriidae > Propithecus > Propithecus coquereli. The sequence continues at coordinate 896,356 of NW_012148507.1, forward strand.
TGGTCCCACTCTTGCCTTAAAACTAAAAGGCTCTGGAATGTGGGGTTCTGGAATAATAGGACTAACAAAAGTTCTCCCACCCACCCACCAGGTGGCACGGACTCCCTCTAAGCCTGCTTATTGTAATTTATTATGTCATCTTTTTCTAGGAAAGAAGAAAATTCTGTCCATACCTCTGTGTCCCTAAATGTTCTTTATCTAATCTGACCAAAGTCCTCTCTTGGCCTTTGGATGCCAACAGTATTGGCCATTTCAGCCACTCCCAGGATCACTCAGACCAAACACTCTGGAAGTGTGCGGGATTGGTCGAGTCCTACTTTCGGAAAGTTGCAACAGTAGTATGGACAGTACAGTAGGGCAGAGTGACAGCAATAGGGTGGCCAGTCTGCATTTACCAGAGAACCAAGAGCACTATAAGTTCTTTCCATTTTTTTATCCCCTTACGCATACGTCATGTTTTTATTCTTTTGAAATAAATCCAGATTGGCCTTTCAGTTCCTCGATTTTAATCTCTCCCTCTGGATATGTTTGGATTCCATGCCTTTCATGTAGCTCTTTACAACCCATTGGTTTGCCATCTGGGTCTGATGTTCCAGACTCTGACCTATGGTCAAGTATTTAATCAAATATTTGGTACAAGGATGAAGAGGACACTTTAAAACCTTCAAAAGATAAGAACCAGAGCAGCATATCCAATCCTTACAGGTTGCCATATATCTCAGAAATTCTCCCACAAGGCAGAAATAACTATCTGGGCCAGGCACAATGGCTCACACCTGTAATCCTAGCACTCTAGGAGGCTGAGGCGGGAGGATTCTTTGAGGTCAGGAGTTTGAGACCAGCCTGAGCAACACAGTGAGACCCTGTCTCTACAAAAAAATAAAAAAATTAGCCGGGCATGGTGGCCGACGTGCCTGTAGTCTCAGCTATTTGGGAGGCTGAGGCAGGAGCCCAGGGGTTCGAGGCTGCAGTGAGCTATGATGACGCCACTGCACTCTAGCCCAGGTGACAGAGCGAGACTGTCTAAAAAAAGAAAAAAGAAAAGAAATTACTATCTGGATGTTAAAAGGCTAGATAGAAAGACCTTACACTCCACATTCCCCCAGTTAAACTGAGATGTTATAAGAAGGCAGGAAATAGAGGAGGGAACAGGAGAACAAATTAAGAGGTGTGCCTGTGTGCTGGCTTGAAGCCACATGCCTTGTGGGGGAATGAATTCTTTGACCGCCCCCAACAATAAGGACTCTCAATCTCTTCGGAATCTTGGCACCCTATCATTATCTACTTGATTATCCAGTCCTGATATGACAATCTCCACTCCTGCACTTGCATGAAAAAAACTTTACAGCATACTTCTGTTTCATATTTTGTTAATAAACGTGAGTGAGCATGACTTTTATTGCAAACATTTTATGGCGTTCCTTGAAACAATTTGCATTACCCTGGCTAAAAGGAACATTTTGCCCCCCATACACTTGAGCAGTTGTGTAGCTAACACAGCCCTATAGTCGGTAAGGGATCATTACTGCAGCAGCCCCAGGGAGTAGAGAGCAATTCTGACCTCAGCCAGGGAGACACTGTGAGAGAAGGAGAGTTTCCAGGAGACCTGGACACACTTTCCGCAAACGAATTCCGGGACACCTCCTCATGTCCTTCCAGTAAAGCCCCCTTCACCTGAGCTTACCCAGTTTGTTTTCTATCCTTGCAAAGAAATGACCCTGGTCTAGATCATGCTGAATTGGCACTCAGAAAAAGGAGACCAGCAAAAAACCTTGGCAGAACCACCTCCTGCCTTCTCTCTTCCAACCCGCAGAGCACAGACACCTTGTGGGGAGTGGAGGAGTGAGAGGGAGGTTGCCTCAGTGTCTGAGACCACTTACGTGCTGCCTCATTTTCCTATAACCAGATCTTGTGCTCTGCTGCCTAGCAGAGCCACCTACCCATATCTGAAATATTTAACTCTAGAGAAAAGGGGGTGTTGTGCTTGGCTTCTTTGATTGGTATCTTTGGATAGAGCAAAGGAAAAAGAGATATTAAATAACACAGAGAGGAAAGATAAAACAAAACATGGAAAAATGTGGCAAATATAACTCCACCCAAACAAGCACACTTCATTCTACAGAGCACACAAAAGAAAAGATCCTGGATTTAGAAAAAGACTCTGTTCCATCTGAGTTGATTCATACTGGTCTTTTCTACAAAAATTTCTTTGTCCTGCAGACTGGTCCTGCTGCCTCATTTCTGCCTGAAACAAGCTTCAACATGATCTGGTCTTAAGAGGGGAAAGTGAAGTTTGAATATGTTTATTTCCCCAGCTTCTTTCAGTGCCCTGCCCCCACTTTAGTTTGGTTACTGTCTTGACTTCCACCCCCAGGTGCCCGTAACTGCTTCATTCCCTCGTGCGGGCAGCCTGTCCAACCCGTAGTGGTTGATGGTCCATTTCCTCGAGGGCCTGCTTTCTGCCATGGAACCGTGGGTGTTACTAGTTTCTACAGGCGGCAGTACTGTAGACAGCAGACTGTGGATTAGACAGGCTGACAGCACACAGCTGGGTGGCCCAGTGCCTTCTCTGAGCCTCAGTTTCCTCATGTATGAAATGGATATTTCCCCACTCCTAGGGTTGTGGAGAGGACCGAAGGGGATAACAAATGCAGAGCTCCCTCCCGGCTCAGGGGCAGGTGCGTGGACGGCACCACACCGCAGGAGGATCCTCGCCTTCCCTCCAGAGGTAGCGAAGTGTTTGCTCCTGAGTTAGTGTAAATGGGTCCAAAAAGTGCATGGACTTTGAGGAAAAGTTTACAAGGCAGTGGACCAAGGAGGGAGGACTTTTGTCCAGGGGGATCTTCTCCACCCTCACATCCCACTATTGTCCTACGTGGACAGAATGTGCTTTCAAAAATCTACTATGGACTCAGACGACAACCTCAGAGAAGGTCCAGGAAGCCACACAGCAGAAAGGCTGAAGGGAGGGGAACAGTGGAACTCAGCACAATTCTGCATAATGATCAAAATAGAAACTCTACACGTAAAATTGTATTGTTAAAAAAAAGGTGAGAGAAATGTGGGTGAATTAATGGGAATTACAATTTGACAAAAGTAGAATTAACTACTGTCTTAGTTGGTTTTTAATACAGGCGGTCCCCAGTTTACAGAAGAGATATGCTCCTGGAATAGCTTTAGGTCAGATTTGTATGTAATTCGGATCCCTAATGAGCAGCACATATACAGTAATACTACTACTAATAATAACAATACTATAATGGCTCATATGTGGTAATAATAACACAGTGTAATACTGTAATAATAATAACACTCTGTACTGTAATAATAAGTTACAGAACTATTGGGCTCTTTTCATTCAAACAGAACATAAAAACAAACTCACAGGAGAAGTTTCGCTAAGAGATAGGAGAAATTTCAAAAAAGAATATTAAGGGTTCATACTCACCCAGTGTTGCATTAATGCTAGGCTAATAGGAATGCTACACTTCTTTTGATCTTCTAACCAAATCAATAATAACCTTTCCATTTCAATAATTGATCCACTACGCTGCTTTATAACTGATGCTTTCATTGGAGCACTGCCTTTCAGATGCTCCATTATTCTCACTGATAGTGCAGCAACTGAAACCTAATGCTTTCCCAGTGAATCATGCTCCAAACACTTTATTCTTTTTACTTTCATTTCTGTTGTAATCACCTTTCTCTTTGCCACAGGCTCACCTGGACGTACAGTGGACTTCTGCTTTGGAGGCAGGGTCATAAGGTTAAATACAGATTCACAAAATCAAATTAAAAAGTTAAAAGAAAGTGCTGCTGTGTATAATAAGCCACCGTATAAACGACGACACTAGCTGCTAGCTCAAAGATGCTGTACCAAAGAATCGCGTTCACCCTCGTGGTCTGTGAACCGAGTTGAAGCGAAGTTTAAAGTCAGTCTTGTTATAAATGGTCAGTTAACTCAAAGTCCTCTGGGGGAACCCAAATTTCCCCCACCATGTTAGGAAAATTAAATTACTGTTTTGGAGCCTATGATAAATCTCTTCTACTCTTTGTTAGCAGAAACTTTAAATCCATCATTTATTGAAATTAATTTTATTCTATTAAATTACTTTTGATTCCAAGAAATAGCAAACTTATTAAGCTTTAGCCTACAGGCTAACCAGCCAAATCCAGAGAGTAAATTTGAGTGAATTTAGCTGATGATGTGGCTGAGAATTTCATTCTCAGAAATATTTTAGAAAATAAAATCTATAATTGTTAATGTAAGGATAGCAATACACATGGATAGTATTGTGTCAATCTTTAGTTTGTTTCAGTCTTTAAATTTAACTAGTTATAATTAGTTATTCCCATATCATTTTCCATAAAAAATAAAAAGCCTCTTAGAAGGTTTTATAAAATATAACTTTATAAGAAGGTCTTATAAAATGTTACATGTAAGCAAAAATAAAGAGTGAAAAACAAATACAAGTACATAAAATAAAACTAGGAATGAATCCAATAAAAAAATAATCATTAACTGTATAAAGCTATTTAGTCTCCGTGGTACCAACTTTTTAACCAAATGAGAAAAAATAGTTTGACTTTGTATAAATACATAATGTTTAACTTTTTACTCTTTTCAGTTTAAACTTTGCCTTTTGAAGGACATTCCAAAAATATTTCAGTGCACTTCTCAGAGTCTTCTAATGAGTCTTCTTAGAGTCAAAGTCATATCTTATTGTGAAATTAAATTACTGTTTTTCCACCTGACAGCTTGAAAACAAGAACTTCATGTCATTAGGAAATCCTGTAAGAAAGCAAATCTCAGCAATAGTGTGAACTCCTAGTAAGTGATAAATTAGGGACTAATATAGAGATACACCTATATTTATATATAGGTGTATATATACATCTATATTAGATGTATGGATGTATATATACATCTATATTTATATATATTTTTAGAGATGGGTTCTCACTATGCTGCAGGCTAGAATGCAGTGGCTATTTATATGCATGATCCCAGCACAAAACAGCCTCAAACTCCTGGGCTCAAGTGATCCTTCTGCCTCAGCCTTCTAAGTAGCTGGGACTACAGGTGTGCACCACCGGGCTATGTTCTGTAGGAATCTCTTGCAAATTTCTGTGTACAGCCTTCTAAGACTTTAAATATACCCTACCTCTCCCATTTAATAAATTATTCTTTTATTTAAAAGATTTTTCCCATAAAGTTTTAGTTTTATCAGCTGTGTCATTTTGGTAGCAACAAAAGGAGTCACTTTGTAAATTTCAGAAATACATAGCCCTTAGGTAAGTTCAGCACTCACAACCTTAAATTTTCTAATCAAGTCCTGCTTTCAAGTGTTCAGTCCAATATTCTGTCTCACTGAATCATCAAAGTATCCCAGAAATTCCAGCATTTTGGCAAAAAATATAAAAATTATAATAAAAATATAGGCAACAAAAACAATTTCGAGCTACACATAGTGATGAGTCACCAGTTCAAAAAATATCTTAATTAATGGTTAAGCTAATATGAAATGTTTTAAACCTGACTTTGTGCTAATTGATAAAATGATTTTTCCCTCTCTGATCTATATACAATTCTTGGTAAGATTTCTAGTATGTCAGCTAAAAATATTAACATCAACAACATTTGCCTTGGTATCCCCAACATAAGACAAAACACATTTGTTCAACAAATAATGTTTTGAGAGTGCCTTTTGGTTGACTGTGTACTAAACACTGTTAAGCACTAAGAACACAGTTATTAACAACCCGCACAGAGCTTTCAACTTTTTTTTTGTATTTACTTGGGGAAAATTTCCAACATATACAGAAGTAGAAAGAAAAGTACACTGAATCGTCACATACCCATAGCTCAGTTTTAATAATTATTTACTCATTGCCAGCCACAATTCCACCTATATTCATTTGAAAACAAATCTCAGCTATCTTAACATTTTATCTGTAAATATTCAGCATTTACTCTTCATTTTAAACATAAGCACATCAGCATTATGCCACCTAAGAAAAAAATAATAATTCCTAAATGTTATCAAATCGTCAGTGTTCCCTGACTGCCCCCTAATTTCCCTGATTGTCCCATAAATTTTTTAACACTTTATTTTACTCAGCTCCCCACTTTGCAATTGATCGACATGTCTCTTAAGTCTCTTTTAATCTATAGATCCCCCTCTGCCTTAGTTTGAGTTCGTCCACAGACGCTGAGGCAAGGATTCGCGTGTATGTAGTTTGTTTGGGACGTGCAGAGTAGGCACACCATAAGGAAGAGAGCAAGTGATACAAGGAAGAAAAAGCAAGCTGTTAAGCCATTTACCAGCAGATGACTGAAGCTTAATCCTTCAGGGAAGTTCTTGGAAAAGGTATAAACACACACTCACCTCAGAATTATTCCCCTGGCAGTTGAAGGAGCTTGGGTATTTAATCATCCACTTTATTTAATCATTGGTTAAGGGCTGATTCTGGGGGCATTAACTGCTTGGCACTTCTGGCCTTCTGTGGTTCAGGGAAAAAAAAAAGCTCTTAGGCACAGAGAGGCAGCTAGGACAGTTGGGAGTCAAGCTGAGCACAGTGAAAGGCACAAAGGGTGTGGGTGGGCACCAAGAGCCCCTCTTTTCCCTCCCTGCCATTTACACAGTGAAGAAACTGGGTCAGTTTGTCCTGTAGAATTTCCAACATTCTGGATTATGCTGCTTGCATCCACATGGTGTCTTTTGTTCCTAATGTTTGCTGTCCCCTGCATCAGCTGCACTCTCTCACTTCCTAACAGGTAGTTTGATCACTTACAGTTGGATATTTGAGCAAGAAGCCATCACTGGTGATAGTGACAGGACTCTCACTAGCAGATGTATAATGCCCCGTTGTCTCTCTTTGTGCGATGTTAGAAATTTTAGCCTAAACTCACTATTTTATTAGAGTGTGTAAATATTCTAATTCTCATTCCTTATTCATTTATTAGCAGGAATACTTCTATAATAAAGAAACTTCCCTTCGTCAACTATTTGGTTCCCCTGTGGTACACTTAGTACAGTAAAGGTAGGATCAATGCTTGATCCTTTCCTTTTATTTATCAATTTTCAAAATAGTGAGTTGATTTCCCAGAATCCTCTACAGGTGACCAAGAGGTCTTTGTTTTTTACGAACTCATGGATTTAAACATATTGGCTGTGTCTCAATCCATCATTCAAATGTTCCCGTTTTTCAGCCAGTGAAGTTTGGACAGGTATTCAGATTGGATTCTGAGTGGTTTTTGACACGACGGTGGTGATCAATGAAATGTACTTGCTGTATGTTATCAACATATGTTCCAGGACTTCTATCATTTGAATGTGTCCCCTCTGAAATTCATGTGCTGAAACTTAATCCCCATTGTGGTGGTGTTGGGAGGTGGGCCTTTTGGGAAGTTATTAACTCATAAAGGAGGTGGGATGGATTAGTACCTTGTAAAAGGGCTGGAGGGAACTAGCTTAGGCCCTTTTTGCCCTCCTTGTGGCAGAAGCACACGAGGACACAAGTTTCTTCCCCGCCAGAGGACATAGCAGCAAGACTTTCCAGACATTGAATCTGCTGGTGACTTGATCTTGAATTCCTGGCCTCCAGAACTGTGAAAAATAAATTTCTCTTCTTGATAAATTACCCAGTCTCATGTATTGTCATAGCAGCACAAAAGGACTAAGATAAGAACCTTCTTGAATTTTTGCTCCCCAGTCTTGAGATTAGCTGACTCTCTATGAATCAGGGTTTCTTTTAGTGGGAAACAGTACTAGAAACTACAATCTGGGTGCTATGGGGGCTCATTGCTGCTGGGCTGGTCATTGCTTCTATGACTTTTTGGCGGGCAGAGCTAGGAAACAAGTTGTTTTGTTTTGTTAAGAGAAAATACATCATGAGTTCATATTGATGTTATCAATTCCAGTTTAGGATTATAGAGTTTGTACTTTGCTTTTACGTTTTGTTTCTCATACTAACATCATGGTTCTTAATAATATAAACACAATTACTTGTTTGCCATATCCTGTAATA
>NW_012148507.1:904856-923725 GCF_000956105.1 Propithecus coquereli
TATATATCCATATCCCTGATACTGTTTTGGAGTAAATGATAGTATATTATATATTTTCCTCCATCTTGCTTTTTTCATGTAACAATGTATCCTGCAGCTACATAGAAATAGCAGCATATAGAGAAACTCCTCATTTACGGTTGTACAATTCTCCATTGATGGGTGGGCTCTATTGACAAACATTGGGTTAGGTCCAGCATTTTGTTGTTACAGTGTTGTAATAAATAAATATCCTCCTATAGATTATAAATGAACTTTAAAATTTCAAAAACATATATATTCTAAGACTTTATTTTGGAAATTGTTAGATGATTCATGGATTGAAGAGTTTTGTTTGTTTAAACTTTTCTTAGTATATGGTAGTTTTGATCACATGAATGTGGCTTCTACATATTTCCACTTTTATTATATACTAAAATTTCCTTTGTGTCCCAGTATATGATCAGCTACTACAAATGATCCATGAATGCATGAAAAAGGTATATTTTCTGCTTTTAGATACAAAGTTCAATATCTGCCTACTGATTCAATCTTATTTTATGTTTCAATCTCCAAGAAATCTTGAGAAAAATATTTTGATGTCTCTTACAATAATTATATTTCTGTCCATTTCTCCTTGATTTTCCAGAAATTTTTTCTTTAAGTTTTAATAGTATAAAGGCTCATAAATTGTACATCTTCATTGTGAATTATATCTTTTATCAATATAAAACAATTGTTTTTCTCTACCAAATTATTTTTGCTTTGAAAGACACTAATATTGCTACCTTTGTCTCCTTCCTTTCTTTTCTTCTTTCTTCTTTCTCCCCCACCCCACATTATATCGTTTACCTTTTTATTTTTAACTTTTACAGCAGAACAGCTACCTACCCAGTTTTCTGCTGGTAAAGGTCTTCAGTTCCTGAAGCAGGGAGTAGGCAGAAGCCTCTTTCAACTTCTAGCAAGATTTTTCACGTCAGGGGCAGAACGTTTGACTGTTCCTGACAGGGATTGTTAGTCAGGCTCTGTGAGATCTCACTTAATGATGTTTCCTCCCGGATTCCGGCTGCCACTCAAGCTTCATTTCCAGTGTCATGGTTATGTGGATTCATCACTTTTCAGTGTCTTCATGGGTCTGAATGTATAAAATTAGAAGAGGTTGCATTGGAGCACATTCCATTTTAAACTGGAAGCCAAATTGTCATGTTTTTGACATTCTCTGCTATTTGGCAATATGATTTTAAAATTAACTTTGTATCATGAAAGTGTATTTTAAAGAGAGCTTATTAGTTGTATGTGACACAGAAAAAGAAGGTATATATCAGAGATGAAAAATTTACTTACAGATTTTTATTCTGTGAATGCAAATATTTCACATCCACATTCTAATACAAATGCATGACTTTGTCTTTTTCACTTTTGGACACATTGAGAAGCAGTATTTTTAGATTAAGCAGTTTGGATAAATTGGAAGTTTCAACAATAATAACTCAGTCCCATTACTCTGCTATCTGCAAAGAAATTCTGGGGAAAAAATAGTTATTGAGCAAACTGAATTCTTCAAACAATACAAGTGGATCAATACACCACTGATTTTAAAATGGATATGTGATAGTTTTACTCTTCTGTTAACCAAGAGAGGCAGTTTATTAAATTTTGATTTCTCATCATACATTTTTATTCGTTTCAAAAAAATCTATTCATTAATGTGTTTTAACTTGTAATCTTTGGAAGACTTTTATACTTAAAAAATGTAAAGAGATTCCTCAGACAAAGTGTCCCAACTTGCAGCTCAGAAAATATTATCGTCATTCCTTAAGACCATAAATGAAAACCCATCTATCTTGCAAATGGCAAAACTGAGTCTCCAAATTGCAGAAGTATTTTTCTTTTCACTTTTTATTTTGGAACAATTTCAAATTTGTAGAAAAGTTGCAAAAATAGTAGATACAAGCCTACATATTCTTATCTAGTTTCATCAAATGTTTTTTGCCATACATTCACTCTCTCAATCTCTCTCTTTCACACACACACACACACACACACAAACACACACACACACATTTTCCCCCGAATCACATGAAAGTCAGTTGCAGACTTAATACCTTTTTACCCCTAAATAATTCAGCGTGTATTTCCTAAGAAGTACGTTCTCTTAAATAATCGCATTACAATGATCAAAACTAGAAAATTTAACATTGATACAATACCATTATCTATCACATAGTGTGTATTCAAATTTTTCCAATTTTCCTAATAATGTCCTTTAGAGCAATCCAGGAACCGACACCAGATCATGAATTGCACTTAGTTGTCACGTCTCTTTAGTCTCCTTTAATCTGAAGAGCTGCTTAGCCTTTCTTTGTCTTGACAGCAACTGTTTTGAAGAGTGGAGAGCAGTTTTTATAACAGGAACTAGTTTTCACTGTCCTTAACCCCTTTAGGAGTTTGCCTTGCCTTAACAGATAAAACTTGATGTATGCTATTCTAACCTTCCATAATCTATTATTTTAGGATGAATAAACTTAAAAACCCATTTTAATGAATCTTTATGTGTAGCATCTGAATACACCACTGGAGATCAATATATAATTATCAACATCCCCATTTTATAGCAGAAGAAACTGAGGCACAGAGATGTTAAGTAACTTGGCCAAAATCACACTGCCAGAATACGGCAAAACCTGAACTTCAACCCCAACAGTCTGGCACTACAGGCTTCTATCATTTCCTTCTCTCCCAAGTAAATCTCATCAACTCTTCACAAGCATTCAGCCTAGTAGGTGAGTACCTGATCTTTATGATAGGTTGTTATGTGGTTGTGATATTGTGAAATATGTATTTGGTCTTGTCCCTGTTTCCTGACATACAGTTCCTGAAACCCTTTGGAATTTCCAGAGTGATAAGAGTGTCTTTTCTATGATCATGAGATTCCTGGTGGGGGGGCCCATATGTTCAGGATGGAGTCTGGTCAGTGGAAAAACCAAGGCATGATTAGAGGGTTAGGACTTTCAGTCCCACAGATCAACGTTCACTTCCAGGGAGGAGAGACGGGTTGAAGGTCAAGTTGATCACCAATGGCTAATGGTATCATTACTCATGCCTACATAATGAAGCCTCCATAAAAACCCAAAAGGACTCAGTTCAGAGAGCTTCCAAATAGCTGAACACATGGAGGTTCCTGGACAGTTGTGCATCTGGAGAGGGCATGGAAGCTCCGTGCCCCTTCCCCCATATTTTACCCTATGCATGTCTTCCACCTGGCTGTTCATCTGTATCCTTTCTAATATCCTTTCTAATAAACCTGTAAACACAAATAAATGTTTCTCTGAGTTCTGTGAGCTGTCCTAGCAAATTAATTGAACCCAAGGAGGGAGCAGCAGGAACCCTGATTTACAGCCAGTCAGTCGGAAGTATAGATGACAACCTACTACTTGCAGTTGGCCTCTGAAGTGGGGGCAGTGCTGTGGGACTGAGCCCCTAATCTGTGGGATCTGATGATAACTCCAGGTCGCTGGCATCAGAATTTAATTAAAGTTTAGGACAACCAGCTGGTGTCTACTGGAGGATTCATTGGTTGCTTATAGGAAGAAATCCCCACACATTTTGGTGACTAGAGGTGAGGTACTCTGTGTTGACTATGAAAAAAAAAACTTTGGTTTGGTTTTTCCTATCTTATTTAGTGGTATAGGTAACAAAACCCATGAGAACAATGACCTGATCTAACTTTGCAAGCCTCATACACTATGCCTGAGCTAGGTAGGAAAAGAAGACCCAGAGGAACAACAAGTTAGCAATAGACAATAGTTCCCTGAAAGCAGGAAATGGCAGTGTCTGGACAAACTGTCACAGAGTCATGTTAAGCAAATTAAATATTGACTCAGCTGGGAGGAGTAAATATTACATTTTTTATTGTTACTCACTTTAGCCAATATTTAGCTAGTGTCCACTGTGTATGGAAGACTGTATTATGCATTTTGGAAGAAACCCAAATAGAAGAAAGGGTCTCAGGGAGCAATATACATTCATGAAAAAGCATAAGCTTAAGAATCTTTACAAAGAAGTATACATGTGTCGATAAATTAGTATTATAAAAAAACAACACGGAGCTATTACAGCAGGGAAAGTTTATGAAGCTATGTTTCCTCTTGCCAGTGTAAGTTTTAAATGGGTTTAGGTGCTATGTGGAGTTAGAGTACCGCGAGGGGGGTGAAGATGCAGAGATGGGAGGGAAACACGAGCATGTGCACCCATGGAGCGGGGACAGCTGAGGGCTCACCTGGGAAAGCTGAAGGATGCTGATGGTGAGTGCGACAATGAAAAATCAGCATTCACCAGACAGGTTAGAGTAATGCAGATGAGTTGGGTGAGCATCTGTAGTCCCAGCTACTCAGGAGGCTGAGGTGGGAGGATCACTTCAGCCTAGAAGTTTGAGGCTGCAGTGAGCTATGATTGTGCCACTGCAGTCCAGCCTGGGTAACAGAGCGAGACTCCATCTCTAAAAAAAAAAAAAAAAAAAAAAAGACATAATGTGCAGATGAGCTCAGGGTCACCGGTGTGTCAGGATGAGGAGGCTGTCTCAAAGGAGGAGAGGCTTTTGGTTTGGAGAATTTTGTTTTATTTTGCTTTTTGATGATGTTTAACCAACTAACTAAATGGGAAAGAGGAGTGCGAAAACAGCCCACTGGCTCAAGGTCAGAAGAAGGGTACCAAGAGCCTAGAGAAAGTGGTATGTTCTGGTAGGTGGTGAAGTTGAAGCCAGGAGACAGTGAGTTCAGGTGTCAGTGGACGGTGAGGAAACATAGGTGGAAATGTAGATTTCCCGCACTCCATACATTTTGTCATGTACAGTTGTGGAAAATTAAATGATAATTGGACACTGGAGTGAGGTCAAGGGAGGAATATTTTTTAAGTAAGGAGAGAACACTACAGACTGGCTACAATTTCCCTCTCTGAGATTGTGTCTACCCAGAGCTGTAGATATAAAACCAATTCCTACAGACTGCTTTCGTGACTTTCGTCATTAGGGCAATGTTCAGAAGTGACAGAAAATAGGAGAAACGTGAACATTTGCACAGAAAATAAAAGGGATCATAGAAATAAAACTTCAAACTGTTGTGCAAAAGGCCACATTGTATATGCTTAAAGATAAAACGGAAAATCAAGGGAATGGGATCCAATAAAAATACCGAAGTAAGTAAGTTAAAATTTTACGTATGAAGATTTAAGGTAAACTTAGAAATTGCAGTAATCATGGCAGGCGGGGCTTACTCTGTGTAGGAGCGTGTCACTGTAGAAGCAAAAGCCCTACTGAGGAATCCAAAACACAAGTAGAGACACTATTTTTTTTAATCACATCTCAGATTTTTGTAATGAATAGAGATGGATTTATTCACTAATTCAACAAAACGCTAAACACTAGGGGTACAGAGATAAATTCAGTATGGCTTTTTCCCTCAGGGAGCTCCCAATCCAATGGAATAGGCAGACAGCTACAGTCCAGTGAGATAGCAGCTACTGAGAACAAGGGTAACACACACAAGGTAACGAAGATTTGTTTTACTGGGAGGTCAGGTTCCACCCAGTAGACTCCCAGGAGCCCCAGCCTTCCAGCCCTTTCTTACCAGGGGAGGATTCTGGATCATTCCTGATGCTCTTCGGCATTCTTGGCATCGTCCTGCTATAAGATGATTCTAACGCCACCCCCACCACAGTAAGGCCGTCTCCATTGATTGCTGCAGGTTCCATTCCTACAGTCAGCACCACTCGCACCACAAATAACCAGTCTTGGCAGGTGGACCTTGCTGTTATTACCAACAAGTGAGGAGGGTCTACAACCTCACCAATGTTGGAGCTCTCTTATTGGTATCCAAAAAGGTCGTCTGGCTCCTAAAGATTATTTTTTGTAATTCTCTCTCTAAAGCAACTTGAAATGCCTCCATTAGTAGTGTTCAACTTTGAATGAGTTTCTCCATCACCTAGTAGATGGGATTAAGACACACACACACACACACACACACACACACACACACACACACACTCACTCACTCACTCCTTTACGCATTAATCTGACTCTCAGTATCCCAGTGCCTGAGCATCAGTCCCCAACTCCTCCACACCAAGTCTGGTCCAGAGTCCTCCAGGCAGCCAGGCAAACTTGGTTTCCCCCAGGGACACCAGGGGCCTATTTTATTCTGTGAGAAGAAGAAGCACCTAAAATGTGAGCTTTAGTGAATGAAAGGTGATCATGTGACAATGCCTTCAAACTTACTTCAGCAAAAGAAAGTGAAAGTTAAGCTCTCCACATATCCTTTTCACTAGAGAATCACTGAGTCGCCGTGACTCAGCACCTGTACTTTCTTGTCCTTTGTACCTGGCACTACTTGCTCCAAACATGTTGCCTTGTCACCACCGCTATTAGGAAAACGTATTCAATTGTTCTACTGCAAGCAACAATGAGAGTGCACAGTGGAATCAGGAAGTGATATGATAAAGATAAACATTCCCTTTGAGAAGGAATTTGTCGTTGGTTCACACCCTCCCATTTAAGCTCTCGCTGACTCATTGTGCACTACTCAGAGCTGCACTGAGCTAATATTTAGAAATTCATTCTATATGGAAGCAAAGCCCAATATCAAACTCTTCAAAGTGAGTGACTGGCCTATTCATACCTGGGTATACACTTTAGTCAGGAGCCTAGGGACATACACACACCCACACACACACAGCAGTGCTGAAAGTGCATGACTGTGCATGATCCTCATCTCCATCTGCAACCTCAACTGAATGGCCTTTACCGTTCATATTTCTACCAACATTCTGTTCCTGACCGCCTGTGTATTCTCTAAGAAGATTGAGGCTCTCTCTACAGCTCTCCTCTTTTCCCTCTGGGCCCACACCAGCACTGCCCTTAATACATGGCAATGTAGGCTTTTTCTGGCATGCACTTCCAGACTCTTGCAGCCTCTATCCATTACCCAGTTTCAAAGTCACTTCCACATTTTTAGGTATTTGTTACTGCAGCACACCTACCTCTTGGTACCAATTTTCTGTCTTAGTCTATTTGGACTGCTATAACAAAAATACCTTAAACCGGGCAGCTTATAAACAACAGAAGTTTATTTCTCACTGTTGTAGAGGCTGGAAAATCCAAGATCAAGGCATTGGCAGCTTTGCTGTCTGGAGAGAGCCCACTTTCTGTTTCATATACAGTGTCTTCTGACTGTGTCCTTGCCTGGGGAAAGGGGCAAGAGAGCTGTCTTGGGCCTCTCTTATAAGGGCACCAGTCCCATTATGAGGGCCTCCCAAAGCTGTGATGTTCTAATACCATTGCCTTGGAGGTTAGGATTTCAATATATGAATTAGAGTTGGGGGGTGGGTAGGGACACACACATTCAGTCCATAGCAGACACTAACATCTTAATAACACTCTATAGTTCACAAAGTTCTTTCCTCCCCAATATCATTGCTCTTCATTTGTATACTAGGCAGCTTTATTATTCTGGTTTCACAGATGATGAAATTGAGGCTCAGAGCAGTTCTAACTTACCCAAGGCCCATAGTTAGATACTCTGACTCTCTAGCACACCCTGCCTTTGGCAGAGAAATTCAAGTGTCTACAGGAGCCAGGCCGATAATCAAATGAGTTAACTGGCCCAGCTGTATTCTTTGAAAAGAAACACATTTTGTCTGCGTAGTGCATAGAATATTCTTTGTTTTCCCAAATCACTATTCTCTCTCCTATTTCTCATGTAACATGTCTTCATCTACCTTTGGTTTCTCACTATTGATAGAGCCAGAGTTGCGAGAAATAGTTCACTTTCTTCTTAAGTCTACTATGAGAGAAACACCACCACAAATATTTAATGCAATGATAAATGATGAATGAAGGCCTTGGCCTTGGGAGTCAAAAGGTGAGTAGAGAGACTTGCAAACTGGAAAGAACATCCCAGTTTAATGGGAGCAGTTTCTCTCCTCCAGCAAATGGTTGTCATGCAGGAGTCTGGGCCCGGTGTTCAAAGTCTTATGATTTTTCAAGAGCTGTTAAAAATCTGTATTTCAAGTGAAATAATTTGAGGTTGAAATGTTGACAAAAAATTTCATTTTAAAGAAGATTTAATGGGCTAACACTGGGTCAGATGCACAAAACATGTCTAAGACCTGAATTCAGTCTGTCTGTGGACTGCAAGCTTGCAAACTCTGGTCTGAGGAGTACTTAGTCTTTCTTTCCCCCTTTTTTTTTTTGAGACAGACTCTTGCTCTGTTGCCCCGGGTACAGTACAGTAGTGTCATCGTAGCTCACTGCAACCTCAAACTCCTGAGCTCAGGTGATTCTCCTGCTTCAGCCTCCTGAGTAGCTGGTACTACAGGTGTATGCCACTATGCTTGGCTAATTTTTTGTAGAGATGGGATCTCACTTTTGTTCAGGCTGGTCTTGAACTCCTGGTCACAAGCAATCCTCCTGCCTTAGCCTCCCAAAGTGCTAGGTAGGATTACAGACATTAGTTACTTCACATGACCTACTCAGTCTTTCTATGTCTGTTTTCTCATCTAGAAAATGAGGGTAATAATAGCATATACCATATGGGGAATTTTTGGTAACGTATTTTTTTTTATTGAAACACAGTTTATATACCATAAAATTCACTGTTTGATAGTACATACGCAAGGTTGTGCAACTATTAATATCACTACTAATTCCAGAATATTTCCATCACCCGAAAAAGAAACCCCATACTCATTAGCAATCACTCTCCATTTCTCTTCTCCAAAGTCCCTGAAAACCACTATTCTACTTTCTGTCTCTGTGGATTTGCCTATCCTTGATATTTCATATTAATGGAATCATACAACATGTGATATTTCATGCCTTCCTTCTTTCACTTACCATAATGTTTTCAAGGTTTATGCATGTTGCAGCATGTATCAGTACTTCATTCCTTTTTATGACTGAATATATTCCATTGTATGGATATACCATATTTTATTTATCCAATCATTAGTTAGTGGAAATTTGGATTGTTTTCACTCCTTGGCTATTATGAGTAAAGTTACTATGAATATTTCTGTGCAAATTTTTATACAGACCTGTTCTCAATTCTCATGAGTACATACCTAGGAGTAGAATTGCCAGGTTATATAATTTTGTGAAGATAAAGTGAGAAAATGCATATAGAGTATTTATCACAGTACTTGTCACATAGCAAGAATTCAATTAATTATAAGCCATTATTATTAACTACTAAAGTACTTAATAAATATTTGTGTGATAGACCTTAAATAAAATGAATTGAAATGGATTGGATAAGACTGACATTCAGAAAAAAATAATACTAAACTGTGGTGATATGAGAAACCCCCCTCTCTCACTCCAAACATGTGTAACCGATAAACAAAATATTAAAATGATTTAAATATGTATATACAAGCTCCAAAACAAGAAAGCAAAATCTCCAAGTGCCAGAAAAGTAAAAGGCTTCCACAGCAAGTGAGAGAGAGTTGAAATTCATAGTTGATTTCATAGAGTAAACTGGCTGGGGCAGACCCCTTAGGTCCTGGGATTTTAAAGTCATGAAGATGGCATTTGAGGCTTCTAATAGGAAACAGCTGGAAAGGTGTGTGTCATCAGAAACTCTCTGCCCCACCAACCCCTGACTATGGCGTGGAAACAACAGCTTTCCCCAGGCGATGAGTGGAAAGAGCCTCAAGAACTTGGAGTTCACTGCACAGGTCAGGACTCAAGCTCTCCCAGTCTCTCTCTTCACACTAGGAAAGCCTCAAACCAAAAGACAAACATAAAAATTTGTGTAGAAACAATGAACACCATGGATCCCCGGCTAGGGTTACAAGAAACCAATCCATAAAGATTCTTCTACAACCCTGAGATCAAATAGGACACACAGAGTTACAATGACCTCTCAAGATATGCTCACCAGAAACAAAAGGCTGAGGAGAGTGTCAGCAGACAGGACATGTTAGGGTGGGAGCACGTAGCAGGATGAGAAAGAATTCTCAAAACAAAGATATGGATAGGTTTTAAAGAAGAAAGTTTTATTTTACTTTCTAAGGGAGGAAAGGGTGTGGCACAAAAGAAAGAAAAAACAAGTGCTGTCCTTGAGGGTAAAGGGTTGGGGAGGGGGTTATTGGGATAAAGGGAAAAGGAAAAAATGCTGTTTCGAGCTGGTAACAGCAGGCATCTGTGAATAGGCTGTGTTTGGCTTTTTGGGGGACTTTTTTCTGCTTTTCTGCTAGGCTGGCTTATCAGTTTCCCTGGAATGTGGTCAGGTGGGATTTGGGGGAGGGTCATGCTCCTTTTACCTGTTCAATTCTTTTCAAGTGCTATAAAAACAAACTCTTAAAGACAACAAGTTAAGCCACAGGTGGTTAATCAGAGGGGGCAGTTGTGTACTGTGATCTTTCTTTTTATCTATTTGATAGTTTATTTTTCTTTGTTATATGGTTTATTAGTAGTGCTGTCCTTTCACAACAGATATGAGAAAACACAGGTGGTGAACTGCACAAAAGAGAACAGTCTGAAAAAAGCTTCAGATAAATGTTTCAAGTTTCAAAGAGGTGGAAAAAGGAAGAGAATCTATGGCAAAAAGAGAATATTTTGAGAAAAGAACAACCAGATTTGAAAGGGAGTCAATTGGGATGAATTGAATTATAATGCACTGACTTGACCTGAATTGAATACTAAACTGACCAATTCTTTGGTTTTTTGTTTTTTTGGTTTTTTGGTTTTTGTTTCTTTTTGAGACAGAGTCTCACTCTGTTGCCTGGGCTGGAGTGTCATGGCGTCAGCCTAGCTCACAGCAACCTCAAACTCCTGGGCTCAAGCAATCCTTCTGCCTCAGCCTCCTGAGTAGCTGGGACTACAGGCATGCGCCACCATGCCCGGCTAATTTTTTCTATATATTTTTAGTTGTCCAGCTAATTTCTTTCTATTTTTTTAGTAGAGACAGGGTCTCACTCTTGCTCAGGCTGGTCTCAAACTCCTCAGCTCAAACAATCTGCTCGCCTTGGCATCCCAGAGTGCTAGGATTACAGGTGTGAGCCACCACGCCCAGCCAAAATTGACCAATTGTTAACTAACTTTGTTTTTAGATACTGTCTAAGAACAGAAAAATGAAGAAAATAAATACAAGTTTTCTAGGAAAAAATTTGTAATTATTTTAAAGTTATTTAGAAAAATTATTTTTAAAAATCACTTTGAACTTTTGTCTCAATTTCTACAGTTTTTTTGTTTGGTTTGGTTTGTTTTTTGAGACAGAGTCTCACTTTTTTGCCCTGGGCCAGAGTGCCGTGGCATCATCATAGCTAACTGCATCACTGCAACCTCAAACTCCTGAGCTCAAGCAATCCTCCCGCCCCCGCCTCCCAAGTAGCTGTGACTACAGGCACCAGCCACCATGCAAGGCTAATTTTTACATTTCTTTGTACAGATGTGGCCTCGTTATGTTACTCAGCCTGGTGTCAAACTCCTGGCTTCAAGTAATCCTCCCACCTCAGCCTCTCAAAGTGCTCGGATTACAGGCATGAGCTACTGTGCCTGGCCTATAGTCTTTTGTGATAGTGATTTATAGAAGAAGAAAAGGGGTATCATTTTACCTAAGTAAACATGTGTATTTAAGACAAGGTGAGTAGCACAAACGCTACAGATGAGAGAAGTATCATGTAGTAAATCCATCTCTATAGATTAAAGGTAACCTTGAAAATTAACACAAACTAAAGGTGTTTCTTCTTTTTTAATTTTTTTTTTATTTCAGCATATTACGGGGGTACAAATGTTTAGGTTATGTATATTGCCCTTGCCCCACCAAGTCAGAGCTTCAAGCATTTCCATCCCCAAGACGGTGCACACCATACTCATTATGTACGTATATACCCATCCCCTCCTCCCCGCTCCCGTCTGCCTGACACCCAATAAATGTTATTACTATATGTGCACTTAAGTGTTGATCGGTTGATACCAATTTCATGGTGAATACATGTGGTGCTTGTTTTTCCATTCTCGGGATACTTCACTTAGTAGAATGGGTTCCAGCTCTATCCAGGATAATACAAGAGGTGCTAGATCACCATTGTTTTTTGTGACTGAATAGAACTCCATGGTATACATATACCACATTTTATTAATCCACTCATGTATTGATGGGCACTTGGGTTGTTTCCACATCTTTGCAATTGTGAATTGTGCCACTATAAACATTCCAGTGCAGATGTTTTTTTTATAGAATGTCTCTTGTTCTTTTGGGTGGATGCCCAGTAATGGGATTGCTGGATCAAATGGTAGCTCTACTTGTATCTCTTTGAGGTATCTCCATATTGCTTTCCACAGAGGTTGCACTACTTTGCAGTCCCACCAACAGTGTATGAGTGTTCCTACATCTCCGCATCCACACCAACATTTACTATTTTGGGACTTTTTGATAAAGGCCATTCTCACTGGGGATAAGTGATATCTCATTATGGTTTTGATTTGTATTTCCCTGATGATTAGAGATGTTGAGCATTTTTTCATATGTTTGTTAGCCATTAGTCTATCTTCTTCTGAAAAATTTCTGTTCATGTCTTTTGTCCACTTTTTAATAAGGTTGTTTGATTTTTTTTTTTTTTGCTTATTTTCCTGAGTTCTGTATAGATTCTAGTTATCAGCCCTTTATCAGATGTGTAGCATGCGAATATTTTCTCCCATTCTGTAGGTTAGTAACAATAGATACGGACAAATTATAGAGCCATAATTATGCATGGGAATAAATGTAGGTAGAATCAATTTATAGAATATAAAAGTAAATGAGAAAAAAGGTGGTGACGTTACTGTAGCATTTAGGAATATGTGTGGCTACAAATAACAGAAACTCAAAAATAGTAGCTTAAATAATAAATTTGCCCCATGCACCAAGAAATCTGGGGCAGCCCAAGGCTGTGGAGGTTCAATAGTCTGTTTCTATTTTTTTTTTTACCCCTACCATTCTTAGAATGAGACTTTCATCTTAATTCTTATCTTCTCTTTTTGTAAGATAGCTGCTGTATCTTCAGATGTTAGATCTGTATTTGAGGCAGGGAGAAGAAAGGAGAGGTGGGAAGGGGCTACATTTGTGTTAGGAAAACAAAATCTTTCGCAGAACCTCCCCACTCCCACCGTGCTTCTATCTCATGCACAACTACAGAGTCACATGACCCCTCCAGCTGTAAGACAGTCTGGTGGGGTCATGTGACTATTTTTAGTTTGGCATACTGGATAAAATTAGGCTCTTTTAGAAAGAAAGGAGAGGAGAATTGGTATGAGCAGATATGAAGATGGCCTTAGCCTCTCATGATATTGATGTGGGGGGTGCCCCACATTAGAAGAAAACCTTCTTAACTCCCCAAGGGATTCTTGGCTTCACGTGGGAAAGAATTCAAGCACAAGCTAACTAGTGACATAAAGTTTATTGAGAGAGGGACAGACAATAGATGCCACTCCACAGAGTGGGAGTCCTTCCCCCGAGCAGGAAGGGGATCCCTTACGCGGCAATGGTAACGTTTTTAAATGTTCAAAAACCCTGTTAGGAACCAGCAGTAGGTGACTGGCATTGTCTTGAGGGCAGGCCATAAAGGTTAATCATAAACTGCTGTCACAGGAAGGTAAGCACAGTTTATAAGGCACCCAGCTAAGTAATTCCTTCATGCTCAGGTGGCCCCAGGCTGGAGACTTCCTTGTTCAGGGTGGTTAGGGTCTGGTATTGGTCAAAATGGCTGCACTTAGGCTCTCTCAACCTTCCTTTTCTGCGTTATCCCTACATTAATATTATGACCATGTTAATTGTTTAACATTGAGAAAGTTATGGAATGGCTAGACTGAGAAATCTTGGTTTTGTGTAAACACCTATTCACATTAATTTTTGCTAAGTCCTTACTACTTATTTCCAAGCAAAAGGTAATCTAAAGCACTCCTAAAATTTCTTCCTATTTTGTTATCATAAAAAGGTCCATCTTTCTTTATACACAGTTTCAAAATACAAAAGTAAGACAAAACTTGAAAACAGAAAATTTTGTGTAATCAATTTCATGACAAAAACTTGATGTGACCCAAGAAAAGGCTATTTAAAGTCTTTATTTATATCATTTAGTGTGAATGCTTATTTTATATGTTGCAGAAATGTTTGACTAAAGGGTGCTGCCCCAGACCCTACTTGGAATATTACATAATAAAGAGTATCTTCTATTAATAATTTGAAAATTTCTGAATTCTCAAACACCTCTAAGCCCAAAGGTTTTAACAGGGGATGGTGGACCCATACTTAGAAAGATGACCTCAATGCAAATACAGAGTTTGGCAGAAAGCTTAGGGTAATCACATAAATAACTTTAAGGCAGGCAGAAATGAAAAAGAAAAAACTTGAAATTTTGAGAATGTGGAATAACATTAGATGAATATGTTGCTTAAATTTGAGAAACTGTTATTATAAATTAGTCGCTTAGAATGAAGTCATCAAAATTCTTCATAAATTCTAAACATTACTTACATTTGAATGCTAAACTAGTCCCCAAAATATCACTGACCAGTATAGCTTAATTTTCATATTTGCCCTTTTAGATTACTGCAGGATGTCACAAGGGTAAAGGGTAAGGCAACTGCATAAGAAGTCTTTGCTCTCGTTTATTACTCTGAGACTATGCTCTACCCGACAATATTTAAGCAGATGCTCACCAGCTTCGCAATGCAAATGATATCTAATGGTTTTCTTTGAATACTTTGTGTGCTTATCAAACTTCTGCTAAAATACATTTATTTACATGATAAACGATGGCCAAAATATTCCATGTATAATCTTGTTCGATATCCGTGTTATGTTGTGCAAGCATTATATTATACAAATATTATATAATATAGTATTGTAAGATATGAAAATAAGCTAACCTTACTTCTGCTCTTTACAGGGTTGCTGTCGGAGAGGTAAACACCAGGTAAGTCATTAAGCCAGATGACAATTATAGCAGTACTCCAAAAATTTAATGTGCCCATGAATCGCGGGGCAGCAGTGGGGAGTCGTTAAAATACACATTCTAATTCAGTATGCCTGGAGTTGGCCCCAAATCCTGAAATTCTCCCAAGCTTCCAGGTGATACAGATGATGATTGGTGGACCACACTTTGGGTAGTGAGGCCCTAAAGCTTCTTCCAACCCTCAGTTTTCATAGTCCTCTATAAAAGATTCATATAATGTATCTGTGAAATGGACCATGAAAACATAAAATGATAAAAGTTTACTACTGTTAGTTGCTTGGGGAGAAAACATACTGTCTCCGAATATGCAAAATCTTAGGGGAACTCCATGTGGTTTAGAAATCCAGCCAGCTTGCCAATGAAGGATAATGAAGAACATAATTGAGATGTGGGAAAAACCTCCAAAGACTAGAAGCCTTTGCTCTGACATGTACCCTGAATATGGCTGTCCCCATGCCAAGATTTTACTAAAAGGTAATTAAGCCCAACCTTAAGAAAACATGTGTTTTCAAGAGACTCTTGAACTCCCAGCCTCAAGTGGAGTTAGGCAACTCTGTAGGAACCAGTCCACATATTGGTTCTATTACTTGCAAGGAACATTTAGCTCCCATAAACAAACAAGATGTTAGCTAGATAATAGGCCATAGAAAAAGTAGAGCAAAGTGAAAAACTCCACAATAAACAAGGACAAAAAGAAATTCAGAGAGTGAACAATTTGTACAAGGGCTATTATACTAGATTTAAACTGGTCTCCTTGTCTCTAGAATCTTTTTATTTCAATATGGGTTTCTTACATAGCCAAAGTAATCTTCTCCAAACAAAAATTTTTATGCTGTCCTGCTATAAATCATCTAAGGCTCACTGTACCTACAGAGAAATAGAAATACTGACTCCTTTTAGTGAACGATCCTATGAGTTTTTACAAAAGCATATAGTTCTGTAACCACAATCACAATCCAGATATCGAACAGTTCCATCTATCCCCAAAATCCTCCCCTGTCCCTATGTAGCCAATCTTCTCTGCACCCCTCTGCCGCCAGTCCCTGGCAACCAAAGATCTATTTTCTGATCATACAGTTTTTCCTATTTTAGAATGTCATAAATAGAATCACATGGTATGTAGCCCTTTGAGTCTGCTGCTTCTACTTTGCACAATGCCTTTGAGAGTCACCGATGCTGTGGCTTGTATCAGGGGTTCCTTCCTTTTTATTACTGACCAGTATTCCGTTGAAGTGCCATGTTGAGCCATATTGGAGCCTGAGGCAAAAGAAAAACTGCACCCCTAAATTCATGTTGTTATGTATTTTGTGAATATTTTTTCAGAACATTAAAATAAAAAACACATTGAAAAATAGGTAATTAAAATTTGCATATTAAGTGTAAAGATTTTATTTACACGAAACCAGAAATTATTATAATGTTAGTTTCCTGGCTTTGATGGAACAAAACTCATCCATAATATTTTCAAAATCTACTTCTTTGCTTATCTCATTTTCCCCTTTTGTGGAATGCCATGATGGCTGTTACACAACGTTCTCAGCCTGAGCAAGAGCAAGACCCTCTATAAAAAATACAAAAATCAGCTGGGCATGGGGGCATGCACCTGTAGTCCCAGCTACACCGGAGAGTGAGGCAGGAGGATTGCTTGAGCCTAGGAGTTTGAGGTTGCTGTGAGCTATGATCATGCCACTGCACTCTAGCCCAGGTAACAGAGTGAGACCACCGTCTCAAAAAAATTAAAAAAAAATTCTCAAGGCTACTTCCAAATTTGGATAAGATTGCATGAAGTCAAATACTTGTGTCACTTTTAGAAAATCCAAACACAATACTGATTCTAAATTACAAATTACTGATATTGAACACTGCTTAGAGCTATTTCAGATGAAATTTCTACAGGACTTAAATTGTGAGAATATTTAAGAGCCAAGTAAGTGACTGCTTTTTGTAAATCAAATGTAACCATAGAAAGTAAATTTTTCTAGTTAATTCAAAATCTGAAGTTGCTTTACCTAATTTTTCATATCTCCATTTCAAATGTGATTAAGATATTTGTACTTTCCATAATTTTTGCTTGATATTCACTTTTCCCATAATAATTGATACTCTCATACATTGATTTATAGATTTCCAATTCCTTAATTTTTCTTTTTCATTTAGTTACACATTCTGGAAGCATAATCATACTTCTTGCTAAAGTTTTTTATTAATCAAATATACTTTCAAAGTAATTTTTCTCATTTGTTATAAGTAAAGGGACAGGCCTTCTATTAAGTATACAACTTTATATATTGTCATGCTTTTTGAATATCGAGCTTTATTAATTTTTTCCACTTGGTTTAAAACACTATCCCATACAGGATAAAAATGTATAATCTATTGCACCAAGATACTTTCAATTATAGCATAATGTATTCTGTCATGTTTGATAAATGCTTTTAATTTATATACAGAGGACCTAGATTGCATTTGGTCTTGATGCTCATCAGGTATCCAAAATTTGATTCTTAGAACAGACATAATAATATTCCATCTGTTTACTGAATTCACAAAAAATGTATATATCTTGTGTATAATACTAAAGATGGTTATCATATTTATAGTCACAGAAGCAACATTTTTGAATATTAAATTAATATTATGAGCTGAGAACTTAACAAACTTGGCATAATCATTTTGGGAGGGAAATAATGGCTATATACTCTTGTATACACAAGTGAATGCTCCATTAGTGTATCCCTGGCAATGAGCATTTTTGTCAATATCATCTTTTTCCAATTCATTAATAATTTCACCAGCTAGATCATATCCAGTTTTTTCTTTCATTTCAATAAAGTCAGTATAACTTTCTTCTATTGATATGATATATATTCTTAATGAGTGTTATTAATGAGCATTATAAAATGAGCATACATACCTAATAATCTGGCATATTTGTTTACCACAGGATACATCTGGTGTGTAATCAAAATCAAAATATTTTGCTTCTTTTATTTTCAATATTCAAATATACTATGATTTTCTAGTAGCATTATTGTTTTGTATTTTATTAGACAAATAAGTTATGAAGTATGAATTTTTATGATTAGCTATATGATTAGCTCTACCACCATGAATGACCTATAAGTTCAACTAAGTTTAGAAACAATCTAGCATCTACACTTTCAATAATTTCTTGTCATTCTATAAGAAGTATATTACTATTACACCAAACATAGCAACATCTAAAAATCACAAAATATTGTCTCATTTTTGTTTCTCTAATTTTATTGCCTTGTGCGAATCATCTATTAAACTATCCGTTTGAATAATTTTTTAAAATACTTCCATTTTACAAAAGCATCATGATGAAACATGGAATTTTTATGGCAAAAAAAACTGTTCAAATTCTTTCAATTGTTGAAACCTTTTTTTGAGTTGCAAATATCCGATTCCGTTGCATCAATATGCATGGAAAACAAAGACAAAAATTCTTTAGAATAAGCCAGTCACAATGAATCTACTTGCCTTTAGACATTAAATAAAAAGTCTTTCAAAACCTTGAGTCATCAAGTAAAGTAGATTATCTATAATCTGTATCTTATCCTTGTTTGGGTCCGTGTGCTTTTAAAATCATTTTTCTTTTATTGGAAATTAGTGGTTACAATGAAGCATGATTAAAATTTATTGCAAACGCCATTTTCTTATTTTTTTGCTCACACTCTTGTTTACAAGTTCTTGAAATGTCTAACATTTTCCTTTCTTCAGTTTTTCTTCATAATTCAAAAGAGATTCTTTAGCTAACTTTGAATTGATGATTGTTCTATTCTAATA
Source organism: Propithecus coquereli (assembly GCF_000956105.1). Taxonomy (NCBI): domain Eukaryota; kingdom Metazoa; phylum Chordata; class Mammalia; order Primates; family Indriidae; genus Propithecus; species Propithecus coquereli. Next base: position 923,637 of record NW_012148507.1, read on the forward strand.
ATGTTAATGTTAGAGATTCCTTTTCAGTATTTGAAATACTGTGTTTTCTAGCCAAACTTATAACTGCCTCGTATAATTTTAATCCATTT
>NW_012148507.1:923829-928487 GCF_000956105.1 Propithecus coquereli
TATATCTGATAAGAGGTTTGTATCAAAAATATAAAAGGACTCTCTTGTGCACTGTTGATAGGAATGTAAATTGTGTAGTTGCTATAGGAAACAGTATGGTCATTCCCCAAAAAAATTTGTATCAAAAATATAAAAAAACTCTCTTGTGCACTGTTGATAGGAATGTAAATTGTGTAGTTGCTATAGGAAACAGTATGGTCATTCCCCAAAAAAATCAAAAATGGAATTACCATATGATCCAGCAACTCCACTTCTGGATATTTATCCAAAAGAATTGAAAGCAGGGTCTCGAAGACAGATTTGTAGATCCATGTTCATAGCAACATTATGCATAATGAATATACCAGGTATGCAGTGGTATCACATGGTTTTAACTTACATTTCTCTATGATTTATCTATGTAGTGCTTTATACCATGTGCCAATTTAAAAAATATGGTATACGTATACATGATGAGAAAGAAGTTTAAAAATTAAGTTGCGAACATCATGTAGTATGATCTTTTTAGTGCAAATGAATATATGTACACATAATTCAAAGTTTTGGGAACAATACATCAGAAATGTTTCCTTTCGAGGAAGGAGAGAAGCCTTTCACCTAATGCATTATGTACAGTTTGAATTTTTTAATAATTGTGTAACTTTATGGCTAAAAAACTATTTAAACAATTAATAAATAAAATCCATGCCTCTTACGGGAAAATAATATCAAAATCCATCCAAAAAGACAATTCAGCAGATTCCTCATCTCCAGAGGTCAGATCAGCCAGTCACATTCCTAACACAGAATTTTAAGCATGCAGAGGCACAGAGCCGGGAAAGCAATGGATCTAGAGAAATCCCTGTGTTGGCTGTCGGTGGCTTAGCACTTCCTGAAACCGCAGCCTGCAGAGGAGCAACTGCACGAAGATGTGCCAGAGCAACATTACCTGGGCTAAGGCAGCCAGGGCAAAGGCGAAGGGCCCTGACAACTAAATCTGTCCCTTTTTATCCAGAAAAGTAGAAGTTATGCCACCAGCCACATCTAAAAGACTTCCACTTCAAGCTTAAGGGCTAAAACTAAGTCATGTGGCCACCCTAGCTGCAAGGGAGACGGGACACTATGCGTTGTAGACAGCCATTGGGTTAGCCAACCAACTGTGTCTGGACACTGGGGTGGTACGCATGACACATACTTGAAAAGTTGAGTTTCTAGTGCTGTCCAAAAATGTCTAAAATACGACTCCTTGAATGTCTACTTAAAAATTGTAAGCATCGTAAATTTGGCAGGAAAAGAAACAGGCGTGCCAAAGAAACAGTGCAAAAAAAGGACTTTTAAGAAAGATAAATATAATTATCTTCATCAGAAAAAATTGATAAAATCACATTGTATTCCAAGTAATATTATAAATTCATTGCTACCCAATTTTGGACCCTCTTCTTTTCCCCCACCTGGGAAAACCCGAGAGCAGTAGTGTGTACCTGCCTGAAAATAAGACGTGATTCTCAGCCATAAGGAAAAGCCTGCTGTGTTCAGGCACTGTGCCGGGCACTGAGACACTTTCAATCCACCTGAGGAGGTGAGAACAGTGTCCACTAAAATCCAATCCTGTGCCAGGTTGCATGGTTCAAACTGCAGTGGGTTTGGACGCAAAGAAGTGAATAACTGCCACTGGTTGCAACTGATCAAGCAATTCTCCTTGTAAGTGAGTTTTGAGTTTTTCCTGATGGAGTCTGTGTCCCCTTCCCCTCCTTTATCTTACTTATTTCCAGGACCATGCTTGTCCTAATTCAACAGGCAGAGAGAGTGACATTTTAAACTTCTTTCTTGCACCAGCTCCCTCACAAAAAAAATGGAAAATTACAAGTTGTGTGCTCTTCCAGGCACAAAGAAAGGGGAAACCTTCCTCCGTCTTTATCCTTTATTCTTTTGGAATCAGAGCTTCCGAGAACACTGTCATGTGTCGCTTAACAAGGGGGATAGTTCTGAGAAATGCACTGTTAGGCAATTTCATCATTGTGCAAACATTACAGAGTGTACTTACATAAACCTAGGTGATATAGCCTACCACACGCTCAGGCTATATAATATAGCCCGTTAGTCCTAGGCTATCAACCTTTACAGCATGTTACTGTACTGAATACTGGAGGAACAGTAATGTAAATCACTTGACAATAGAACATTTTTAGTTCCATTATAATCTTATGGGACCACTATGGTGTATGCTGTCCCCACTGTAGACCAAAACATCGCTATGGGGTGCATGACTGTAGTAGCTCCTTAAGACAGAGGCTGACCAAAAAGTTTTGTCTAGGATTTAAATAATAGGTGTGCACCAATGAATAATTTTCAAATAATTCGTCCCAGAGAGGTGAACCTTCTTTTGCCTAGGAGTAGTCACATGATTGTCCTTTTTAGGCAGACACAGGGCAAGAAGGCAGGTTTTGTTCTGGGATTAGGATGGAACCCAGACTTTTATATCTCAGTCAAGGGTACCACTCTCTGAGATCCTCATTTCATAAAGCTGAATATTGGGGTGACAGTGGATCAATTTGAGCGAGTCCCAGGTCTTCTGCGAAGGCAAGACATAGTTTTAATCACCCCACCTCTCTGATATGTAAAGTCGGGGATTTACAAAGGTGACCCAGGAGGCTCTGAAGTTAAATTAACTCTACGATAGCAGAGATTTAAACTAGTCAACTGGGCCCATTACAAGGGCCCCAGAGTCAATGAGGAAGGGCTACATTAAACACACGTCCTGCTGATGCTGGAAGCACCTCCTCCCCAGCCACCAGGACATGGTGCCTGTGATCCAACAAACAGGACCTGAGCATGGGGTTGTGAAAGGAGGGGAAGCCCAATAATGAAGCAACTTTTTATCAAGGGCCAGACTGAGAGATGGGATTTTCCACCTGCCCTCAACGACCTGAGGTGCCAGGAATTGGACCGGGTGGCACCATTTCAGAGTGGACCATCACCATCTGCAGATCACTCCACTCCAGCCATGCTGGCCTCCTTGCCACACCTGGGCCACTCCAGATGCCCTCCCTGCAGACGGCCTTTGCACTGGCTGTTCTCTCTGCCTGGAATGTTCTTTTCTCAAGCGTCCACCTGGCTGAATCCCTTACCTCCTTCAAGTCCTTGTTCAACTCCTCCTTCTCGAGAAAACCTAATTACCCTGGCCACCCTAGTTAATATCATATTCTGACCATGCACCTAACCTCACACTCCTGATCCCCTGCTCTAATTTATCTTTTGTTTTTTTCATAACACTTACCAACGTCTGACTTCCTATGCAGTTACTTATTTATTGTGTGTATTGTATGCCTGCCCTTGCTAAAATGTAAGTTCCACAAGGCAGACATCTTCATTTTATTCACTGACATATCCTAAGCACCTAGAATACTGCCCACCTGGTGATGAGTGCTCAATGGACACATGTTGAACAATGAATGAATGAATGCCAAGTGTTGATAAGCCCACAAAGGAGCCATAGATGTGCCGTTCCCCACCTTCCCCATAACCTGAAGCCTCATGCTCCAAAAAGAAAGAAGAGGCTCCATTCTCCCCATTTCCTGTATTCTACCTCTCACCCATCACCCGCTCTCCTAACCCCAGTCTCTTCCCCCACTGCTTTGTTCAGCAACCAGAACTCTCTGCCCTGGGACAGTAGGCATGTTTTTCCTTCTCAGTTTACTTTTAAATATTAACAGATAGTAACAGTTGATGTAATAACTGTCTCCTTTCTCTTTTTTGGACACAGTAGATGCCATGAACCATATTTTGCCGTTGGTTATATTTGTCAAATAGGAGACAGGATCTACTATAGGGTCAGCATTAGGTCTGGACACTGACCTCAAATTGTCAACACTACGTTGACTTTCATATATTTACAGTGTTCGAAAACATTTGCTCTAATTCCAACAATCAAGGTCAAGAGATAAGGATCCAAATAAGAGAAGAGGATGGAATCCAGCCCATCTGTCAAATGCCAGGGAAAGGACAAAGCTACAGGCTAGGCAGTAACAGAATCTTGCTCTAGAGTGAATCACTAGTAAAATATATATATACACACACACATACTCACATACACATATACACACACCCACACATCAAAGCATTTAAATAACCCTAACATGTAAAATGAGAACTAAAAATTTTACCTAAATTCATGGAGCAGCAATTAAAATTTGGTGAATATTGTGGTGTTGAGTTTAGGATTTGATTTAATTAATAAATAACTAATTCTATTTTCCAAAACCTAAAATCATAAGCAATTACGTATGTGAAGAACATAGAAAGCACATAATAGAAAAAAATCTTCAGTAACACTCACTTTCAGTCCTAAAGATAATAATCAGATTTAGGGAGAACAGACGTTGAGTGAACTCCAGAGGACGCGAAGAAGTCACTGGAAGAACTGTGTCAGCTAACTGAAACGTGGCAGATTGCACAGCTAACAAGAGAGGCCATCATGCTTTGTTCTTTGAATCAATAAACAAGTCAAATAAAGGACAGAACAATTCAACACCAAATATTCTGTTCCCCCATCCATTCATCCATCTATCTATCCCAACACCGGGTGCCTACTAAAGGTCCAGGCAAATGAGCTTGAAGTCATTGAAAAAGAAAAAAGAAAGAAGTAGCTCCTGGCACGAAAAGTTCCCAGTAAAGTAAGA
>NW_012148507.1:929312-947859 GCF_000956105.1 Propithecus coquereli
ACTGCCAGACGTTGGGCTGTTCCCAATCCTTTTTTAAACAGCTTTATTGAGATAAAACTCACCATGTACCCATGTGAAGTGTATAATTCAGCGGTTTTGGTATATTACATATTTTTTGAGATAGTTGATAAAATATATATATAGCTTAAAATGTGTCATTCTACAACTTTTGATGACATTAGTTCCCTTCACAACATTGCGACCAACACCACTATCCACTTGCAAAACTGCTCCAACACCCCAAACAAATTCTGACCATTAAAGCAACAATTCCCCGTCCCCCTGCCTCAGCCCGCGGACCTGTGATCTACTTTGTATTTTAACCACGTCACCTGGGGTGAGGCAGGGTGAGGCCAGGCACAGACCAAGAGACAGATCCACAGCAGAGGGTGACGCTCACGGGACACCTGCGTGTCCCAGGCCAAGCTGGGAATCAGGAGAGACACAGGACATTAAAGGATTCATTGTACCCCTCAGTCCTAGCAAGGGAGACAGGGCTTGCCACACAGGGACCACGGTGCCCTGGCGGAGGACCCAGGGAGCACCCTCTGCCCGGCCTGCAGCCGAGGGAGTGCGGCCAGGGCAAAACCCTCCCGGGGTCTGCGTGGAGCAGGAACCAACAGGCGTGAGATATCACCGGGGATTCATTTCCACGTCAGCAGGTCAGAGTCGGGAGAGGGCAAGAAAGAGCTCTTGCAGCAGGGACCAGTCTCTTCACGACACCACCCTCGGCTGCTGCCACTAGAGTCGCGACTAGTACAAGACTGGGGCACAGACTCACAACATGGCACAAAACGCAAGAAGGTAACTCCATTCTGGTGACACGCAAGGGTGTCAGATGAAGACAGTGGGATGTGACACTAGACAGGGCCAAACTCATTGACACGGGACACTTACTCTGTCATTGGCTCACGGCCCCGGGTATGACTCTAACGGCTGAACTGCTTGGACGACCAAACAGTGACATTCAACGCGAAGTCTGATGGGCTGGAGCTTCCCTGGCGCAACTGGACGGAAGGATTGATTGTTCTGTGCTGGTCTCCTAACACTGTCACCACGCAGAACTCCTTCATGTGTGTGTGTGTGTGTGTGTGTGTGTGTGTGTGTGTGTGTGTGTAACTATTTAATTAAATAAGTTTAGATAATTAATTATTCAATAATTGACCATATAGACCATTAAAAATGACTCAGTCTGACCCTGTCTGTAGGGTACAGAGGCAACCCAGCAAGATACATGTGGCACATGTGAGAGAGATCACAGTGACAAATTAAGTGCAGTGTTTGATTGAAAGTCTTAGTTAAAGATGCAAGAAAGTTAGTAGACAGTATTTAAGCTGGTTAATTTATGCTTGAAAGTGTATGTACTAGTGCTTTCCTGCTATAGAGTCTAAAAGCAGGTAAGGAAAGTGTTACTACAATGCTTCACCCAAGACTTCCTCTTATGTGGAGTTAAACTGTACTGAAATTGCTGGAAAAGAGGAACTTGATCGTGTCACTAAATTTGAAATGGATGAATAAGCAAACTCATTGAGGATTTGCAACAAAATCTAAATTCTCATTATGATGGACGACATTGTCCTCATTGCATGACCAGGTCCTTCTCAGCCTCACCTTATTGACCAGCCCTCAGCCATGCTGCCATTTTTCCCAGTTCAGGACGGCGACAGATGCTAGCCCACCTGGCAGGAGAGGAGGAGAGGGGCTTCCTAAATGCTGATCCTCCCAAATTCTGTTTCTCAATCTGGGTACCCCTCCCATTTGGGGCCCAAAAATGCTTTGCCATGGGAGCTGTTCTGTGCAATGCAGGACATTTAGCAGCACCTCCAGCCTCTGTCTCTATCTGGTCTATCGACCACACTCTACTGTAGAAGCCCAGTGAGGACTGCCACTGTGGGTACTTCATTTGCTGTTGTACATCCAGCCCCCGGCATAGTGCCTGACACAAAAAAAGATGCTCAGTTAAGACTGGTCAAATAAAAATATTATACTAACATTTCAGAGGATTGTGAGGCTAGATGTATTTTGTAGTCCCAAGACAGACCCAAATCTATGCAGGGGTAGGCATTTATATCCTAGGATGTATAATGAGTAACTGTTTTATTTTGGTTATATCACTTGTTGAATGCCCCTTGTGGAAGGAACACTGGATATAAAATTAAACATTTTTTATACTTTGAATTCAGAGTGACCTGGATCCAAACCTCAGTTCTGTCACTTACTAGCCTTAGTCATTTAACTTCATTGACCTCTAGTTGTCTGCTCTGTAAATAAATATAATATCTGCTACAACAGAGTTGTGGAAAGGAGTAGGGATATTATTTATGATGTGTTTTTCACCTAGCAATTGCTCAATAAATGGCAAGTGTCATGAAATACTTTTCTTAACAATGATAACAATAACTTAGTCTCATCGATCCTTACCAACCCAACCATACTCAGCTATTGCCAATCAGCCTCCAATGGGCAAGCTCGGTCTCAACAGCCAAGTGAAGGCCATTATGAGTGGCCAGAGTCCATAGTTATTCTTCCTGCCCCAAGCCTAGTGTGTAATGTGCCCCAGCTGAGCCTGAGCCCAACAAATGGCAATTTGTCTGTAACCCCAGACATCTTTGTTCAGTTTGTATACCTTGGCTGTTGCCCAAATTTCCTGAATTACACTCTAGTTCTCTTTCCAGGACAAACTTTCCCCTAAGATCCACCCATTTTATTATGACTCAAATACTCTCCTAGTTATTTCTAGCCATCCACCCCATGCCAATAACCATAGTCTATCCAACAACACAGACCAGCCCAAACCACAGCAACAAATCTAACATCAAAACTACCGAAAGTGCTCGCTTCAGAAACACATATACTAAAATTGGAACGATACAGAGAAGATTAGCATGGCCCCTGTACAAGGATGACATGCAAATTCATGAAGTGTCCCATATTAAAAAAAAAAAAAAACTACCTAGAAACTCCCATGCTGTCTCCTATCAGTCATCAGACCAAATGCTAGCCCAGTTGGCCTGATTTAAAGCAGAATTCCCCTCCGGAGAGTAGGATATTGAGTGCTGAAACACATTCCAAGCTGCAATCGACTCGAAGAAAAGGCATGTGGACTACTTAGAGAGAGAAGGAAGAATAGAGTGTATGATTGGAAATTGCTAACTCATAATCCCACACATCCATTCACTGCTTTCTCCCCTTCCCCCATCTGTCCCAAAGGTCCCAGCCACTACATGATGACAATCTCTACGGAAAAGTCTTTGAAGTATATACTGACAGCCATGAAAACAGTTAAACATAGCCATAACTCTTCCTACATTTCTACAAAATCCAGTTTCTTATCAAAATTGAAGTCAACAACACCAGATTGCCCTGAATTAGTGGTTCTGGCACAGTGTTTCAGCAAACTATTCCTTGTATTTAATGTCACTGGGTCATTAAATATGAAATGTCTGATTTCAACTCAAAAGTGTAGTTTATTATATCTCAAACAAGAAGCAGTACCATTAACCAAAGAATTTGCCTAAACTATCAACACAGTTTTGCCATCTTAACAGTAGCTTGTTTATGCCAGCAGCAAAGAAGCCTACAGAGAAAGTGGCAATGAAATCGCAAAAGGTGTTTTTCACAGCTTGCTGAAAATTGAATATTTTTCCTTGCAAGAAGTGGTCCAAAGCCTGGAAGAAGTGGTAGTCAGGTGGTGCAAGGCCTGGTGAATAGGGTGGATGACAGACAGTTTTCCAAGTCCACCTTCTGTAGCTTGAGCAGAACGACATGTGGTCGAGTGTTGTCTTGCAAGAGGATCACCCTGTCTCTATTGACCAATGTCAGCTGCTTAATCACAAGCATCCTCATCATTTCATCCAGTTGGTTGCAGTATACATCCACTGTCACCTACTGACCAGGTTTCATGAAGCTATAGTGGATAATACCAGTGCTGGACCACCAAACAAACACCATTAGCTTTGTTTTGATGAATATTCAGTTTGGGACTGTGTTTTGGCAGTTTATTCAACCATTGTGCCCAACAGCTGCAATTGTCAAAAAGAACCCATTTTTCATTACAAATAACAATACGGTGTAAAAATGGTTTGCCTTTATGTTATGATAGCAAAGAAAGGCAAGCTTTGAGACGATTTCTCTTCTGACACTCATTTAATTCATGCAGAATCCATCTATCCAGCTTCTTTACTTTGCCAATTTGTTTCAAATGGTCCAATATTGTTGGAATTGTAATGTCAAACCTTGCTGCTAATTAATGCATAGGTTGAGATGGATTCACTTCCACTACAGCTTTCAGTTCATCATTATCCACCTTGGTCTCAGGTCACCCACGTGGCTCATTTTCAAGATTAAAATCAGCAGAATGGAACTTCTCAAACCATTGATGCACTGTGTGTTCCTTAGCCACATCCCTCCCAAACACTTTGTTGATATTTCAAGCTGTCTGTCCAGCATTGGCTCCACCATGAAACTTGTAGTCAAAAATAGCATGAGTTTTTGACTTATCCACAGTTTCACAAAAATTGCTCTAAAAAAATTTGAAAGATAATCACAAGCCAAAATATGTGTTTGAAAAACGGAGAATATACCTTCACAATAAAAATAAAACAAGGAGTGTCAAAGTGAAATGTCAGAGACATCAACTGTCAAACTAAGTACTTAAGAAAATCAGACATTTCATACTCAGTAACCTAATAGAAAGCAAGGAAAAGGAACCATTGTCCTTGGCTTCCAGCTGACTTTCCCTTTATAGCTCCAAGGTCAGCAAACTTTTTCTGTAAGAAACCATATAGTAAACATTTTAAGCTTTGAGGTCCACATATAGTCTCTGTCCCTTCTTCTCCTTCTCCTTTTTCTTCTTCTGTTTTTTTCTTAAACACTTTAAAAATATAAAAACCATTATTAGCTCCTCATCCCACAGGCCATAGTTTTTTGACCCTGCCCCAAAACAACAGCTCACAAATATCTGAGTAATTGTGTCAAACTGACAATTCAAGCCAAAGCCTATTTATTTTATTTGGGATTTTGTGCTCATTGGTAAAATCTCAGTTATTTTTGGATGAACTTCCTAGCACTTAATTGATAACTGATAAGTTATTGTTTTAGCTTAAACTTAAGCTCCTTCAAGTTAGCCTGAGCAACATGGCAATATGCTGTCTCTATCAAAAAAAAAATTTTAATTATCCAGGCGTGGTGGCATGCACATGTGGTCCCAGCTACTTGGGAGGCTGAGGCAGGAGAATTGCTTGAGCCCAGGAGTTTGAGGCTGCAATGAGATATGATCACACCACTGCACTTCAGCTCGTGCAACAGAGCAAGACCCTGTCTCAAAAAAACAAAAACAAGCAAACAAAACCAAGTTACTCATTGAGCTTATACTTAACATTTGTGCATTTTACAATATGAAAATTATATATCAATTTTTAAAACTTCTAAAACATTATTAGTGTGTACTTATTTATTGAATCTCTATCTTTCCAGAACCATGCCAAGCACAGCGTAGACACTCATTTATTGTGTGTAATAGAAAGAAGAGGAGGATCAAGGGTGGTGGAGAGAAGAAGGAAGAAAGAAATTATTGAAAACAACAATCCAGGGCTGTAAACAAAAAAGGGACTAAGTTGAATGGCCAAATTTTCTTGAAAAACACCTGTTACATAGACAAAATGAGGAACTTCTGGATGCCTGGTTCCAATAAACAAATAAAATTGGTCCATGAGAATCACAGCATTGTATCTGTGTTTAAAAAGGTTCTTTCAGGTCATCTAGCACAGCACAAATTAGCAGTCCCAGCCAGCAGTGTCAGAAATGTGATTTGGGAAGTTATGACCAACTAGTCTACAAAGCCAGGAGAGATTTTCAAAATTCAATTGGATACCATTTTAATATGCATAATAGCTCTATAAGTTTCCGTAAAATTTGAAGTGCTTCAGAGTTACATATAAAAGGCATTTTTTATTTATAAACCCTAAGGGTCAAGGAGAGACAGTTAACCCACTTCCCTGTGTAGAGAATTAGAAGTTTGTGGGCTGATTGCCCAGCTCTGGAAGTCATGGACAAAGCTGCAAGAATCAGGTTTAGCATGTCCCATCAAGGTCATCAAAAAGAATTAAGGAAGCCTCCTGGCTGAAATTGCCAGTCATCATGCCACCTTAGGCAAGCTGAGACAGTAACTCCCAAATTGTCTGAGATGAAGAAATTCATTCCTTTGTGTGTAAGTACCTTTCAATTCCAAGAAGATTCAGAATCAATCACAAAAATGTTTAAGATAATCAAAGCTATGATGTTACTCTATCGAGACTAGAGAATATATACAAATTAGTGTTTTCTGTCCTGGGAAAGTTTAGGAGAATTAAGTCTATCAGAGTGTCATTCTTCTATTTACAATTTAAATATGTAATTGAGTACTCATACAGGCTTGTTATTTTTGGTTGAAATCAATTACATTTGAAGAATAGCTTTGGAACATTTAAGAGATATTTATCACTATGCCTATGGCACTTATTGCAACATTTCAAATTATATAGATTTGACATCCAAGAGGTGCTTAGTAATTTAAAATCAACCAGATTTCCTGGTGTGATAACCTAAGTTCTAAAACTGAGATAAAATGTAACATAACTAAATTTCTGAGAAAACAGCCCAAATTAATCTGCTAATTCAGAGCTTCTTTGTGCCAGAGCAAGTTAGCCATAAAAGTTGGGACTTTGACCTATCAACATAGTATCTATTGCCTTCTGTAAGCGTATCCTGCCTCCAATTCTCCAAAGTTTAAATGTAGGGACCCTTAACAAACATTCCACCTCTCATCATCTGACAAGAGGGGTATAGCAATAAAATAAGAACTAAATATATATGATATCTATAGAGAGTCTTGAGATCACTTTTTTTCCAAATCTAAAAATATTGTTTTAGTGTAAGAAAATAGTGCTATCAGCTTTGAGTTATTTTCTAGTAGGAGTAGTTTTAAAAGGACAATATAAACACATAACGTTGTAATGGGTGTGAACATTTCCTATGACTATAAAAGAGCATGGTAGTCATAATTTTTTTTTCAAAAACAAAATTAAAGTACATGAAAGGACAAAGGAATAGCCCAGTTAGCAAAGAAGAAAAGATAGATGTCAGGTAGATTTAACTGAAGTCTTTATACCATTTCATCTATGATATACTTTTCCTTGCTGCGATTTAGGTTTTCTGAATGACAAAATAAATGAGGCAACTGTTTTCGGACATCGGACACCAGGCAATAGAGGACCGAGCTCCCCGAGAGAAGGGAAACCCATGAAGTGAGTAGCATATTCGCCTCCGCTTTTTGGGAGAAATCTTCCAAATAATAGGGGCAAAAAAGTGGAGCCCACACAGAAACAGTAGTCCCTCTGAGCTGAAGAGGCACAGATGGAAGTTCCATCCATCCTGCCGAAGGTCTGGAATTTGCAGGGTGTGGTATCAGAGACGAGGGAGCTGCAAAGATGAGTTCCTAGAAGTCCGAGTGGGAGAACCCTAAAGATCCTTGGTTGAAGGCAGAGCTGCACACGTACAAGGTAAAACTCTGCAAGGTCCAGCAGGGAGAGGCTGCTAGAGAGTTGACTAGCTCGGTGGTACGAGCTCAGCTCAGTGCTGGGAGAACTAGCTGGACACTTTGGGTACTTCTTGAGACTATAGGAAAGTAGGAAGACCACGGGATAGGAAGAAGGATTATGCCCATTGAGTATGGGCATTCTTTAGAGCAGAGGTTGGCAAAATTTTTCTTTTTTTTTTTTTTTGAGACAGAGTCTCACTCTGTTGCCCGGGCTACAGTGCTGTGGTGTCAATTTAGCTCACAGCAACCTCAAACTCCTGGGCTCAAGCGATCCTACTGCCTCAGCCTCCCGAATAGCTGGGACTACAGGCGTGTGCCACCATGCCCGGCTAATTTTTTTTTTCTATATGTATATTTTAATTGTCCAGCTAATTTCTTTCTATTTTTAGTAGAGACGGGGTTTTGCTCTTGCGCAGGCTGGTCTCGAACTCCTGAGCTCAAACGATCCACCTGCCTCGGCCTCCCACAATGCTAGGATTACAGGCGTGAGCCACCGCGCCCGGCAAAAGTTTTTCTTATAAGACCAGATAGTAAATATTTTAGTCTTGCAAGGAATAGGATCTCTTTCACAACCACTCAATTCTCTCATTGGGTAGCATGAAAGCAACCACAGATAACATATAAATGAGCATAGTTGTGTTCCTGTGAAGCTTTATTTATAGACCCCAGTGGGACCTAAATGCTAAAATTGCAGATAAGAACATAAAAATTACCGTTATAAATAGGTTTAAGGACTTAGAAAAGATAAATATAGTAAACAGATAGGAAATCTCAGCATATGAATGATAATTATAAAAAACAACCAAATGGAAAAGTTACAGTACCTAAAATAAAATATTCACTAGATATGCAAAAGTTAGTGAGCTTGAAGACAAATGAAAAGAAATCATTTGCTATGGTCTGAAATGTTTGCATCCCTCGAATTTATGTGTTGAAATCTAATTCCCAATGTGATGGTAGTAAGAGGTGGGACCTATGGGAGGTGATTAGGTCATGAGCATGAATGACATTAGTGCCTTTATAAAGAGGTTTGAGGCTGGGTGCAGTGGTTCACACTTGTAATCCTAGCACTTTCGGAGGCTGAGGCAGGAGGATCGCTTGAGGCTAGAAATTCAAGATCAGCCTGGGCAATATAGTGAGACTCTGTCTCTAAAAAAAAGAAAAAGAAAAACTAGCCAAGCATGGTGGCATATACCTGTAGTCCCAGCTACTCAGGAGGCTGAGGCAGGAGGATCACTTGGGCCCAAGAATTCAAGCCTGCAGTGAGCTATGATTGTGCCACTGCACTGCAGCCTGGGCCACAGAGTGAGATCCTGTCTCTAAAAAATAAATAAATAGATAGATAGATAAATAAATAAGGCTTGAGGATGCTGCTGGAAGGCACTGTCTATAGGAATGGGGCCCTCACCCGACACCAAATCTGCTGGTGCCTTGATCTTGGACTTCCCAGCCTCCAGAACTGTGAGCAATACATTTCCATTGTTTATAAATTACCTAGTGTAAAACATTTTGTTATAATATATCAGGACAAACAAACTAAGAAATTATCCAATCTGAAGGACAAGAGAAAAATATTATTAATGAATAGAGTCTTGGGGAAATATACAACAAAACCAAATGCCCCAACATGTGTATAATAGGAGTAACTAGAAGGAGACGAGAAGGAAAACAGAACAGGAAAGTATATTTGAAGGAAAGAAGGATTAAACTTCCCAAATTTTTTAAAAAGTCAATTTATACCTCCAAGAAGCTCAGTGAAACCTATATAAGATAAACACAAAGAAAAATATACCTAGACATATCATAGCCAAAATGGAGAAAAATCAAAGATAAGGAGAAAAATCTTAACAGAAGCCAAAGGAAAAGACGCATTACATTCAGGGGAACTATAATACAAACTGAAACTGACTTCTCAGCAAAAACAATGGTGACAATAAGTCAGAAAAGGAACCTTTAAAGTGCTACAAGAAAATAAAACTACCAACCCAAAACTCTATATTCAGATAAATTATCATTGAAAAAGGAGAATAACGTAAAAATATTTGCAAACAAATGAAAGTTGAAAGAATTTGTCATCAGCCCTGTACTATAAGAAATGCTAAAGCAATTCCTCAGGCTGAAAGAAAAATTAAAATAAATAAAATTCAGATTTACGAGAAGAAATGAAGAGCATAAAAAATGGTAATTATATGGACATATTAAAAAGACTATCCTTTTTTCTTTTAACGTCTTTAAAAAATAACTGTCTAAAGCAAAAGTAGCAACATTGTAGCATGGGGTTTATGAAGTCCATGGAAGTAAACTATATGACAACACAGAACAAAGAATAAAGTAAAAAGAGTTATACTTTTGTAAATTTCTTACATTTTTACATGAAATATTACAATGTTAACTTTAAAAAGACTTATAAAATCAATAGAAAAAATAAGAAAGAATGTTAAAATATTCAATTAAACAAAAAGAAAGCAAGAAAGGAGTAACAGGAACAAAGAACACATATGACAAATAGAAAACAAATACAAATTGATAAAACTTAACCATGTCAACAGTTATTAATACATAAAATGTCAATAAACTATACACTCCAATTAAAAGGCAGATTGTCAGATTAATTTAAGAAGACTGAGCTATATGCTGTCCATAAAGGATGCAATTTAAGTGCGTTGAAGGAAAAAGATGCAAACAGTAAGTATAACAAAGTTGGTGTGGCTACATTAATATCAGTCAAAGTAGACTTCAAGCCAGAGAGGCATCTCATAATGATAAAAGAATCAATGAGAAGGACATAATCCTAAATGTGTATGACTAGAATATTAGAGCTTCAAAATGTATAAAGTAAAAACTGACAAAACTAAAGGGAGAAGCAGACACATCCACAATAATAATTGGAAACTAACTCTTAAAAGCGATTTACAAAACAAGTAGAAAAAAATCAGCCTGACCAATACCTACTGAGTGACAATTATACCTGCTGTTCTTTCTCTTTGAGGCACCTAGTGTAACCCAATATACTCAGAAGGATTGGAAAAATAAAAATAACTCAATGTACCTTTTCCAATAAAATATTGTTTTCTTATTTGTGGAGGCTAAAGCAGCTCCATCTTGGATGTGAATCTGCCACATTGACTTCTGATTAACCCCTGTTCCAGGAATGCCTCTAAGATTTCTACTTTATCTACTGTTGGATATTTGTCTATTGTTACCATAAATCCTGCCCTTTGGTGGAAACAACCTTGACTGTAAATCCTGCCCTTAGGCAGATTCACATAGCATTCTTGCCTTTCTCTGAGGGATTAACTTCAATTGTGCCTCGCATTCCTTTCCTGTGGCAGACAAGCCCTGGGTCTGGAGGGTAATGGCCCGGTGGTCCACCATCTCACAGCCACCCGGGACATGGCTTCTGTTCATAATTCCGTATTAAATATTTCTTTCTGAGAAACTGGATAGGTCAGCCTCTTTCTTCAGCCTCTCAGTTTCCTCAGACTTTGGGGTATGTTTATATAGACCCGCTCACTGCAAAACATTATTATGACGTTATTTTCATAAAAATCTCGGAGATGCTAATTTAGCTTACTCAATGTGTGGAGGGTGTTATGGACTGAACTGCATTCCCCCAAATTCATATGTTGAAGCTCTAACCTCGAGTACCTCAGAATGTGACTGTATTTGGAGATAGGGCCTGTAAAGGGGCCATTAAATTTAAAATGAGGCCATTAGGGTGGGTCCCTAATCCAGTCTGACTGGAGTCCTCATAAGAAGAGGAAACACAAAGACACCAGGGTACAGAAACATAGAGAAAAGGCCACATGAGGAAGGGCACAGTGAGAAGGCAGCTCTCTGTGAGCCATGGAGGAAACTAAACCTGTCCACACCTTGATCTTGGACTTCTAGTCTCCAGAACTGTGAGAAATAAGTTTCTGATGTTTTAGCCACCCAGTCTGTGGGACTTTCTTATGGCAGCCCCAGCAAACCAATACAGAGAGCCAATGGTGGTTGTCAGACCAATTCGCCCAACCAGACATTTGGTCAGAAAAAAATCTGACTTCATTTACCATTCCAAATTGACTTGCTGATGCATGTCTTCAAGCCAACGATCTCTGTATTCTAATCCCGTGACTAACAGACAAGACACGGAGCCCTGACATCAGCTGCTCACCTGCGAGCAGTAAGACACTGCCCCCCTCAGCCTCTCCTTCAGCAGCCGCTTTGCTCATGCTGGACGCTGCATCAGGAGAGACGCATCCTTCGACGGTAAAAGGGGATAAAAGAGAGAGGTCACTAAAAATTGTCTCATGCCCACTGCTCCAATACTATATAAGAAATCAGGAAATGTGAATGTTGGCTGGAAGACCCACTGTTTAATGGTACTCCATGAGCAGAAATGCACAGGGAAAGACACGTGGCGTATTTACAGTGCTTTGACCGAAGGCAGCTTCTCTGACACCAAGTTTTCAAGGTGCCCCTTTGTTGGTACCCTAGAGGTTTTTACACCCCAGGACAATATGACTTGTTAAAAAATGCAAAGGACGATTGAGAAAGTAAAAAAGGAGGTTACACTGATACTGATACCTTGACCCCAGTGTGTGCTCAGTCGACCCCAGTTACAGAGGGTCAAATGCAGAGAGGAGATACTCGTAGAATTTTAGAAAAAGTGGTTTATCTAGTCCAAAAGTCATATTTTATAAAAGTAGAAGCTGGAGGCCAGAGAAATTCAGTGGCTATCTAAGGTCACATAGTGGCAGAATGACAGAGGTGGGCCTAGACCTAGGTCCCTGAACAGCCAGTGTCCAGTTCACAGCACCAAGTATGTGACAGCGAGAAGTCAATGATGTGATAATCCTGTGTTTTAAAAAGCAGCTAAACACGATTTCTCTGATACTGGCTTGACTCCAGGAATGAAAATATTTAGCACCAAATGAATACTCAAAGAAATTTTAATGAATGACAATAATCGGATTCTATTGTCATGTATTTTAATATAATGGGATAAAGATGTACTACTAATGCTGTAGAAAGAACAGAGTTTATTCAGTGCTTTCTTTCTTCTGTGAATGGGAGGCTATTTCTGAGTCTGAAAATAAAAGTCCAATAGAGCAATAAATTAATTACAGATCATTTTTGATGTCACAGAGTAGTACAAACAGAAGTATTGACAGAGAAGAGATTCCAGTTGGGGGCTGTGGAGGGGGAGCAGATCAAAGCTGCCCTCATCTGATTGGCACCTCAAGCTCTAAGATTTCAAAGACCCATACAGAATGAATGACACTTAACATGGGACATAGGCAGTCTGGCCAAACCATACAGATTAGGGAGTCAGGGTTGGCATACACTTCTGGGAAGGCAGGGCATTGATCAAGCCCAAATCAGGCAGATAGAGCCTAACAATCCTGCTGCCTACATAGAGATAAATTAGACAACAGCTCTCTCTGGAATCAGCATCTCAGCCTAAAACACTCATTACCTGTTATCATGAGTCTAGAGATATTTATAAATGATTTTTTACATAGGCAAGTATTTGTTTATATGGTAACATGGTAACGGATGTGAGGTTTCAAAACAGAAATAATGATTTAAATTGATTTAGTGCTTTATACTTAAATACATTTTAAAGTATTTTTACTTCCCTTTTTTAGAGAAGGCACTGAATCTCAGAAATGTTAAGTGGTTGGTTATGCAACATGTAAAGCACCAAGAGACAAATGAGTTTCTTTAAGGTGGCATCTGAGGCAGGCGGGGTCAGGGGTTATTGCTGGGACTACTGCATATAGCTGTTTAAGTGTGTCTTACGATGGGTCCCGGCAAAGCAGAGCTTCGGACAGTAAGTTGCTCTGCCCTTTGGAGCCTTCGACGACCCTTATGAAATGTGTCTGAGAACCCTCATGGGTAGGGGCAAGGTGGAGGGAGCAGATCTGATCCACTGACTTCTCTGTCCCATGGTTCAAGGATTCCCTCATAGAGCATTATTAACTCCCCCCTCCCATATCCTACCTTTCCTGCCCCCTGCACTTCAGTCTTGCACATGTGTGAATGCCAAGAAGGTTCCCAAGGGTGTCCCCATGGAGGGATCACAAGAGTCCCAAAACAGGACGTGAGAGGCCTAAGGTGGTGGGTGAGGCACTGTTTGCAGCATCTGCATGAAACTGGTTGGTGCCTACGTAGAACTGATCACTGCAGCGGAGGCTGGAGTAAGAGGTGAGGCTGAGAGGAACTGAAGTGACACACAGTGTGTCCACGACCCAAAGGCATGCAGCCAAGGGAGTGAGCAGAGCTGGGATCCATTCTGTTCTCGGTTCTCCATGCCACGCACCCTGCCTCAGGCTGCATCTACCTGGAGGAAGTGGCTCACTTCTCTCATTTATACAAAGACACCATATGGGCTAGCAAAAGCCTTGATTTTTCCTTAACGGGAGTTGCATATTGGGCTAGAATCTTAATTCTAATGTTCAAAAATCTAAATCGACATCTAAAATAATTAACAAGATTTTTAATGAAGTAAAACAATTGGTGGGAATGATTCAGTGACACCCAGTGAGATTCATAGAGTTTATTCTCCATAAATACGTATATCAGATTCTAAAGGACCTTTATGTTTTTATATCATCTCTGACTTCTCCGCCGTAAAGTTCTTGACGGGGCGAAGGAATTAGCTGGGATCCAGTTTGGTTTCTCCACATGGCCCATGACATCCTTACACCACTCAATCATTTGGGTATCTGCTTATTGCTTTGGGATCCGTAGGGGTGATTTCAGGAAGTTAGCTTTGCTTATTAGCTTTTTCACATGCATTTGTTTAAGACTGAGTTTTTAATCAGCTGATTAGGATGAAAGGCTTTGTCCATTATTGGCTGCAAAATCCTAGCTGTGACTGTAAATTGCTGAGCTCTGTCACTGAATCTGTGGGAGCCGGAGTCACGGTAGCCTTTCTGCAGATCATCCTTTTGCATGTTGTGACTAAGTGTGTGTGTGGTTTTAAACCTATTTTGGTTGTTAAGAGTCGCTTCCTCCTTGAAGTGAAAGCAGGAAATAAATGCCCTGTTGCCTGCGTTACCGTTAAACATTCTTTTCCCCTTCTTGCTTCCCGCCCGCGTGCCAACAGTTGCTTAGGAATTGAGACAAGCTGGTTTCCTCACCCACTGCTGTGAGAGTTGCCACAGATTATACGAAGTGACAGAGGAATAGTTGAGACCAGAACTAGAATCTAGGTTTTCCTGATTACACAGAAGATACTCTTTCAACTATACTTCTTGATTGTAATTATTGTCAGCGAGGTACTTCATCATAATTCCAATTTTCCAAGAGTTTTAAGTTTAAAAGATTATTTTCTTAAAACTATTTTTAAAGTCTAATATAAAAAAAACTAACCAAAACAATGGGTCATAATCACAATTTTATAAGTGCATAAACTGTGAGGAAAACTAACATTTATTGAGCATCTACTATTCGACAGACCCAGTACATTATCTTATTTAATCATCGCCACAGTGGAGGGTACTTATGATTAGGTAGGGATTTTTCTCTACACTTTGCAGAACAGAAATCAAGGCTGAGAGAAGTAATTAAAGTACAGGGTAGAGTTAGGAATCCTATTCACATTTGACTGACTCAAAAGATGATGTTATTTCCAACATGTGTTAATTTCTGAGGAGATGTACCATTTTCAAAGACCTAATAATAATGGTAACACTTGAGATTCTCATGCCCCTTTATCATTCACCCAAGACTGCACATATCCTTGTATCCCATGGTAGGGATACCAGACTTAAACACAGTCCATTATTCTAAGTCCAAAGTGCCATCCACTTCACCACTCGGAAAATCAGATGGGTTAACAAAATTCTGTAGTCAAACTGTGGCCTGTAACAGAAGGGTGTGTGGGTGGGGGGAAGACAAAGAAAGATTGGTTAATGGGTACAAACACACAGTTAGAGAGAAAGAGCAAATCCAATGTTTCACAGCAGAGTAGGGTGACTATAATTAACGACAACGTATCGTGTATTTCAAAACAGCTAAAAGAAGCCAGGTGGGGTGACTCACACCTGTAATCTCAGCACTTTGTGAAGCCAAGACAGGAGGATTCCTTGAGCCCAGGAGTTTGAGACCAGCCTGTGCAACATAGTGAGACCCTATCTCTACAAAAAATAGAAAAATTAGCTGGGTGTGCACCTGTAGTCCCAGCTACTCAGAAGGTTCAGGAGGGAGGATCACTTGAGCCCAGGAGTTCAAGGCTGCAGTGAGCTTATGACTGTGCCACTGCACTCTAGCATGGGTGAGAGAGCAAGACATGGTCTCTAAAAAATAAATAAGTAAACAGATAAAATTAAAAAAAAAAATAGCTAGAAGAGAGAACTTGAAATGTCCCCAACACATAGAAATGATAAATACGGGAGGTGATGCATACCCTAAATACCCTGACTGATCATCACACCTTCTATGCATGTAATAAAATATCGCATGTACCCCATAAATATGTACAAATATTATATGTCAATTAAAAATCTATCCCGTAAATATACTTTAATATAAAGAAACTTTACAAGGCTATTACAGTTGGTATCATGATAGCAAGTTACAACCATTTCTTCCCATAGCTCATACACAATTTTACTACTTAACAGATGTGCAGTTGGAATATTTATTATCCAATTTTTAAAAAGCAATTTTTAAAGCCCTGAAAAATAGCAGGGATTATTGGAAATCCATGCTTCCTAACACTATGCAAAATGAAACTTAAAAATCAGAATTATGAATGTCCAATATTTAAACCTTGTCTTGATTGCCAGCAAGAAAATGTCACAAAGATAAAGTTGAATGGTGCAACAATTACCTTGTTTCCCTTCTTCCCTCTGCTGTGGAGTGTTTGGTTTCATTATTTAGTGTTTTTAGTTTTGGGGAAATATTGAAAGAGAATGAAATCTGTAGTTATAATAGCCAATAAACATCTCCAGGATTTTATAAGTTGGGCAGAGAAGTGGATCTATACATAATATCAGAAACCTCTCTTTTACAACTTTCTCAATTATTTCTGGTCACATTCATTCATTCATTTATCCATTCAAAATATTTAACTGCCTATCATATGTAGGCCCCTACCTCAGCTTCCAGAGCGACAAACATGAAGTTCTATGTGCTGAGAAGCCCTCAGGAGAAAAGTGGATAACAGATGCGTGGCTCTTTCAGCCCTCTCCCTCAAATAAAGGCAGGGCATAAAAGAAAAGTGAGGCTCCATCTGGGAAAAGGGAGTGTCCAGCCAGCAAAGAACATTGGTTGCTGCTAAACAAAGTGCTTGAAGGAAACGATGTTCAGCTCGCTTCAGCAGCACATATACTAAAATTGGAACGATACAAAGATTAGCATGACCCCTGTGCAAGATGACAGGCAAATTCGTGAAGTGTTCCATACAAAAACAAAAAACAAAACAAAAAGAAAAGATGTCAACCAGTAACCAGAGAAAAATGAAATTTTGCGTTAGTATGGGGTACTGAGAAGTGTTCTAAGTTAGGATTCTACACTAGACATTCCATAATGGCAAAAGTTCACACATGGCTTTGCCAGGTATAGATAAAGTCCTGTAAGTAACAGAATAGTAATAGATCTAACTAAAAGTAGGGGTTTTTTTTTTCATTCTTCTGAGTGCAACTTCTATAATATTAACTTATTTTAGAACCAAGTTTGAATGTATAAATATCTTTATATCCCTTCCATATTAAAAAAATAATAATAACCTCTCTTGACATCTTAGTCCTCTCTATTAATTCAGCATCTTTCTAATTTCATGCACAACTAAGCTGCTTTAAAGAGTAGTCTAGACAGGATGCCCCATTCCTCATTTCCCACTCGCTCCTCACCCCACCGTGATCACACTTTGACAGTCCATAACATTCCATGTGTCCTTTCTCACGTATGATCTCCATGTCTTACTTGGGTTGTGATTTTGGACACTGTTGGCCATTCCCTCCTTCGGCAGCTGTCCTTTAGCTTCTGAGAGGCCAGCTGTCCACAGCTCTCTTCCTATCATTTCTTTCCATTCCTTTGTGGGCTCCTCTTTCTTGGTCTGCTTCAGTGATGTTATTCCCCAGTGTCCTCTCACTGTCTAACCTCCCCCAAGGAGAACTCCTTTGTAAGCATGACTTTACCCGCCACCTACATGCTAATACTTTGTAATCTTTCCCAAGCCTTGACCCTCTCTCCTGAGTTCCAGGGTCATAATTTTCAATCGTCTATTAAATACCCGCCTATTTGCCCCACAGGCCCCTCCAACTTAAGATGTACAAAACCAAACTCATCATCTCCCCACTCTAACATTCTGCTGCTACTCTTCTTCCTCTGTTCCAATCTCTAGGCCCACTGACCACCAAGCTGTTTAAATCAAATCTTGGAAACACTTCAGGTCCTTTTCTCTCACTTCCTGTCCTCTCCCACTCTATTAGACTGGGATCCCCCAAAAGGCAGAGCCTGGGACAAAGGTTTTCCTGTGGTCAGTTTATTTGGGGGAGGAATCCCAAGGAATGGAAGTGGGGACTTGGAGGAAGAACCAATCCACGAGTACATGATTAAGCTAGTCACTGCTATAGGCAACTGGGATCTCTGAGGATCTGTGTAAAATGCAACTAAGAATTGTCCTTCTGAAGGATGGAGGAAGGAAGCATAGATATAGATATAGATATAGGTATAGATATAGATAGATATGTATCAATCATATTATACCCTGGCTCCCAGCCCCCAGGTCAGATTGCCCCAGGGAGTGTTATTCTTTTCTACTTCCAGTTTGTGCATCTGTCACAATGTCTCAGTGGGTTTCTGAGGACATCCCACACAGCAAGAACGGAGAAGTAAAGGTACCAGAGACAAGCAGTACAGCTGAAGTAAAGCATTGCCAGGCTACACCTGCACACACAGTTGCTGATGCCAAGTGCAGTGTACAGGTGTCCTATATACCCACCAACCACAAACACACATCCATAGAGTCCACAC